>NC_056732.1:1894515321-1894525610 GCF_019279795.1 Protopterus annectens | reverse complement strand
TTAGTCCCAGGTTTTAAGCCTTAGGGCCCCATTAGGAAATTTGAAGACCAGATTTTCTGGTTCCGGAAATAGTTTAACCTTAGCCCCATAGTGCTGCGTGATGCGCAAAATCATGAAAACATGCATTTTTATGCCAGAATGATGAAAGGGATAGAAATCAGCCCAAAACGGCCAATAACCTACAATTTCAGTGCTGAAACCACTCCCCTAGTGCTAGATTGGCAGAACAATGCTCCCCACTCTCACTGGCAAGCAGAAGGACTTCCCTCTAACACAGCAAGGTCTGGAATAGCTCCGGTCACAAGAAATAAAGTCCTGAAACCAGCAATGCCTGGGATCTGGACTATACTAGCTTAGAAAAGGTGGGAAACGAGCAAACAAGGCAAGAGCACTTGAGTGTGTTGCCTAAATCAGTAAATACAATCGAAAAACAGCAAATGCAGTTAAAAAACTTATAAATTAGCAAACGGCAAGTGCACAGTAATACAAATGATTTAAATGCAGAGATACAACAAAATAATGTAGCTATTAGCTTCAGATGCTTTAAAAAGTGCAGAAACAGGAACAACGATCTATAGACAGTAAAAACATGCCATTTAAGCTAGAACGTACTTGCAGTCAACCAAAAAGTCTCTCTTTATCTTTTCTGGTGCTGACTTAGTCTTCAGGATGCCCAAACAGGATCTGCTGATCTAAAACTAGCTCAAAATTGAGCAAACACGCATTTTTATGCCAGAAAGTTGAAATGGATAGAAATTTTTTTTATTTTTTTATTTGTTTTACATTTGTTAACCGGGTTAGTCTGGATGAGCTTTTGGCTCATTTTCAGCAAAGACCCAGGGAAATCAGCCCAAAATGGCCAGTAAGCTACAATTTCAGTGCTGAACCCACTCCTCTAGCGCTAGATTGGCAGTACAATGCTGCCCACTCTCACTGGCAAGCAGAAGGACTTCCCTCTAACACAGACAGCAAGGTCTGGCATAGCTCCGGTCACAAGAAATAAAGTCCTGAAACCAGCAATGCCTGGGATCTGGACTATACTTGCTTAGAAAAGGTGGGAAATGAGCAAATAAGAGGCTTTTAACTACATTAGGACCCCCCAGAACCACAGGAACCCAGCACACTGATTTTGTTGTAAACATGACCGCAAATGAGAGTGGTGTACACCTGCCCTCCTCAGGGCTGAGCGATATGTTAATTCTGAGGTGGCAGAGAGGTTGAGATGCTAGACTCAGCAAATGGGCAGCTGGAAGGCAGCAGTGGTTATAAGGGCATTAATATGGCTGATGCAGGCTGCAGTGTACTAGTATCTACATGCACAAAGTGACAGTGGTATGGACAATGTTGAAAGGAAACACGGACCAGTATGGTCAGAATATAGCTGTAGAATGGTGTAATAGACTGGGCCCTATCAAGTTATAGAAAGTGTGAGAAGTCAGGGTGAATGAACCCATAAGCAATAAAGATCAAACAATTGTTTCATTCAGACTGGAGCGGTGGAAGAGAAATGAAAATTATAATAAGGAACTTTGAGAAGTAGATTATATACAAAAAGGAAATTATTACCAGACTGATTGGAGTCTGGAAAGTAAAGAGATTGGCGGATAGGAGGGAAATAGTTAAGGCAAGAATACAGAGAGACTATGAGGGTCAGATGAATAAAAGCAAAGCTCTCACAGCTTTTCAGACTTGTAAGAAATGGTAGTTTGACTCAAGATGTGTGCTTACAGCTGGAATAGAATGGATAGAAAAATGCAGAGAAGATATACATAGGGTCATAGGATCATAAGAGGTTGCTAGGCTAATGACTTTGGGGCCCTTACAAGCCTAGCCAAGAGTTCATTCCCAAAAAAAAAACCTCAGTCAGCACCTGTCAATGAGGGACACAGGTGGAACCCCGGGGATGAATTCATAGTTTCCCATCCACTCATCAAGGTAGCACTTGAAGAGGGTCAGCAAGGTACTCTGTTTGACATGTATGAGAAATCTATTCCAGAGACGGGGCACCCTCTGGAAGAAAAGCCTGTCTCTTCAGCAGGTTTTGTTGATATCACATATTAGATTTAGGTATTTTGAGCGGGTAATGTGGGAGGAGTTAGACTTACGGATATGGAGCATCTCTACTAGAGCATGGTTTGAGATTGCCTTGTAGGCAAGATACAGATCACCTCTGAGCAATCTGTATAATATTGTGTAGAATGATAGTGATTTGAGCTTGTCTACATAGAACAGGTGTTGGAGGCAATGGATTCTCTTTGTGAGGTATTTCTGTGGTCTTTCTAGTTGGTACAGGTGTTTGGAGAGGTACATACCAGGCGGGGTGTTATACTCAATTGTTGGCCTAATGAGGGAGGAGTACATTGAGGTAATAACCTCCTTTTTCTGGATGCAATCCTTTTACTTATGAGATGAAGCAAGTAAAAGGATTTTCTGACCACGGCCACTACATGATGGTGGAATGTGAGATTGTTTTCGACTGGAGTACCCAAGTCTCTCATACAGGTTGTGTGCTTAAGGGATTGCCATTGATGTGCTAAACAGTAGGGGCCGTGATTTTGCTGAATTGTATAATAATACATTTTTTGCATTTAACTTAAGGCCATGACCTTGGCACCAGTCATTTGTTGATTTGAGACCCTCTTGCAATATGTTAACATCATTTGGGGAGTCTATGAAAGCACCCAACTTACATTCATCCACAAACTTGGTCAGCCACAGGCTTTTTGTCTTTGCCTGGACCTCTGAGAAGTAGATGCCAAACAGAGGGGGTCTCAGGACAGATCCCTGGGGAAAACCACTAGTGACAGGACTTCTGTCTGAGGTGAAGGCACCTATTTTGACCTTGAGGGTCCTATCAGTAAGCCAGTTGGCCACCCACTTAATGAGATAGGAATTTACACCAAGTTGTGTTAGCTTTTCAATGATACCAGAGTAGGGTATTGTGTTAAAGGCCTTGGCCAAGTCAAGGTAAGCTGTATGTACTGACTTTCCATCATCCGGGGCCTTGGTGACAGTCTCAAGGAAGTCAACCCAGTTCAACAGGCAAGATCTGCCCTTGACAAATCAAAACTGGGTGGGGTCAAGTGCTTGGAGATTGCCCATGTCCTTGTTTCCAAAAACATGCATCTGGAGCATTTCTGCACGGGCCTCCGCTGAAAACAGGCTCTGTGGAACCTAGTCTGACATTCCCGGTCAACAAATGTTAAATAAATAAATAAATAAATAAAAATTGTTTATGAGATCCATAATTTATGTATTTATTTATTTATTTATTTTATTTTACATTTGTTAACCACGCTAGTCTAGCTGGATATATGTCCATTTTCAGTAGAGGCCCGGGAAGAAAAGCTCCAAGCATGAACAATGACAAAGTTAACAATGTATAGAAACATAAAGGATTACATTACAGTCTAATATTAGTCTTAAAAGGAGTAATGATACATTTTTGAATTACAACAGTTAATTTATAGAAACATACATGACTACAGTACAGAGTGGAATTAGTCTTAAAGAAGTAATAATAACACATTTTAAATTATAGCAGGTTTAGTAGAAATTCTACTAACTAATTATACAACACACAGTAGAAAGTATGAGCAAGTCTCAGGTAGGGAAGAGAACACAAGTGTTATTCTCATCATTCAAAGAAAGAGTAGTAACTTGTTTTGGAGACTTAGGTTAAAGGAGTAGGGAAAGGGGTAAGTAAAAGAGTAAAGACAGATCTCAGTCTGGATTAGTGCATCGACAAAGCCAATGAGTGTTTAGATGTTCTTTAAGATGTTTTTTTAAAAAGAGAAGTAGAAACAAGGGAAGATAATTCTGAGGGAAGCTGGTTCCAGATTTTTCCTGCAGTGTTTGAGAAGAGTGAATCCCCAGCTTTGTTGTTAGCTTTATTTGAGGAAACTAGAAGCTTATTAGCAGAGTGTAGTGTAGCTAGATTAGTATATGGTGTAATTAGATTAGTCAGGATAGGGGTGTTGTTAGGGTGGTATAGGATCTTTTGAGTAATAAGTAACTGTTGACAGTATATGGTTTTTCAATTCTAGCCATCCTAGTTGTTTGAGGTTAAGGCAGTGGTGAGTTTTAAAGGGGGAGCATGTGATGTATCTAGCTATGCTATTATAACAGGTGGAGAGTTTCAAGAGGTTATTTTTGGAAAGGTTAGTATATATAACACAGGCATATAAAAGGGTAGAAATGAGGTGGGTTTGGGCAATAGTTTTCTTTGCAGAAGGGGTAAGGAAGGTTTTGATTCTAAGAGGGTACCAAGTTTTTTGTTAACAGACTTTATAGTGGAGTTGATGTGTTCATCATAGCTGAGACGATTATCAATTGTTACACCTAGTAGGTGGGTTGTGGTATCTGGGGTAATGTTGGTACCATTGTTAGAGGTTATAGAGAAGAATGGAGTAGGTGATTTGTGAGTAGGGGTGAAAAGCAGTAATTTAGTTTTTTTTAGGATTTAGGAGGAGGCAGTGTTGCATAAACCAGTTTTCAACATTTTGAAAAACAGTTTTGGTAAGGGAGTGGACAGTGGCTATATTCCTGGCGATACAGATTAAAATGGAGTCGTCGGCATATTGAATACATGTGGCTTGAGGTATGTTGTTGTGTAGATTGTTAATAAATAAAGAAAAGAGAAGGGTACCTAGGATAGAGCCCTGGTGTACTCCAATATTGACTGGTAGTAGCGAAGACAAATTGTTCTGCCAAAGTACCGCTTGCTGTCTATTTTCCAGATATGATCTAAACCATTGTATAGCTTGAGGGTTGAGAGAATGGGCATTTAGTTTGTCTAGTAGTAAGTTATGGTTAACCATATCGAAGGCTTTCGACAGGTCAATAAATAGAGCAGAGGAAAATGAGTTATTGTTACGATTTTTATTTATGGAGTCTGTAAAGGATAAGAGGTCAGTCGATGTGCTATGGAATGGTCTAAAGCCGTGTTGGCAGTTTGCAAGTAGGTTATTTTATAGTAAGTGGTTAAGTAATTGTTTGTGAACACACTTTTCCATGATCTTAGCTAAAGGGGAGAGTAAGGCAATAGGGCGATAGTTTGAAAGCTCAGTAGAAGGACCACCTTTGTGTAGCGGGATGATATGGGATATCTTCCATAGAGCAGGGATTTTGCCTTCTGAGATAGTTCTGTTGATAATGATGGAGATGGGATAGGCTATGGCTTTTGCAGCTATTTGTAGGAATTCAGATGGGAGACAGTCAGCAGAAGGGGTGCAAGGTTTCAGTTTTTGAAGTAGCTTACAGATGAGGGATGTAGATACAGGTTGTATCTGAACGGTAGGTAGTGAACTATTGAAGGTATTAGTTTGGGAAGTGGAGAAAAGAGGTAAAGAATTAACCAAGGTTAAAATGGCTACAATGAAATAGTTATTAAAGGCATCAGGGATCTGGGTGGAGTTATTATGGTTGAAACCAGTTGGGTCTGGGTAGTGGTGTTGCCTGGCTGAAGAAGTTTGTTTATTCCAGAGCAAAACTTTTGAGGAGTTCATTGGTTGGTTTGTTTAGTTGAAGGTAGAAATCTTTTTTTATCTCTAAGAATATCCTTCTTGGAGGCATTTCTTAGCTGTTTATAGTGAAGGTGGTTTGTTGGGCATTTGGTAGCTCTCCATTTCGCCCAGATTTTATTTCTAAGGAGTATCTTCTGCCTGGTTTGTTTTGTGAGCCATGGGGCAGGTTTTGTTTTTATTCTAGTAGTGCAAAAAGGTGCATGGCTGTCAAGGATTTGAAGAAAGTTAGTATTAAAGTAAGTAACGGATTCATCAAGTTCAAGATGGGTTAGTGGTGACCAGTCACATGCCTGCAACTTAGTTAGGAAGCTGTCTGGATTAAAGATTTCTTTTGAGCGGGAGGTTTTGATGTTATGAGTGGTTGGAAGATGGACTTTTTGTCTAATAATGTAGGTAAGCATGTGGTCGCTAATGTCATCTGGAAAGGTTCCTGGAGTATAAGTTTCAGGGTGGCTATTAATAAGGATCCAATCCAGAGTAGTTTCCTTATTGCTAGGTTTGTGGATTCTTGTAGGAGTTGTTGTTAAATGTGTGAAACCAAAGAGGTTTATGTGATTGGTAGGATTCATAGAACTGCAAGTGGACCAGTCTATAGTCACCAAGTACAATGGTCTCCTGGGGTAGTTGGGTAGTGAGGTGATTGAGTAGGTTCTCAAGAGTACTGGTATTATTACCTGGGGGTAGATACATACAAAGCAGATAGATTGATTTGGAATTATTGATTTGGAGTTTGGCAGTTAGGATTTCAGAATTGGTGGCAAATGATGGAAGCACATTAATGGGGGAAATCTGGAGGTTAGATTTATATTGAATGGCTATACCTCCACCTTTTTTGGTTTTGGTCATTTCTAAGGATGCTATAGCCTGGAGGGGTAATTTCCTGGTCTAGAGTAGATGGTTTAAGTCAGGTTTCCATAAGACATAGTATGTCAAATGAGTGTACATCAAGGAGAGCATTTAGATGGGAAATTTTATTGTTAACACTTCTAATGTTAAGGTGACCTATGAAGAGGGAGTTGCATGGTTTTGTTAGTGTTGAGACTGTAGGCAATGTTAAATTGGTTGGGTTATTGGTATAGTTATTATTGGGGCCAGGGTTTGGATGAATATCACTGTGTAGGAGGGGGTGTTGCTGGGGGTGTTGTAGAGATTTAAGGAGTTTATAGTGGTTATTAAGAGTCTTTTTGGAAGAGAAATAGCTAATGTGGGTTGCTCTGTGAAATTTTGGAAGCATATAGTTGGACTTACAGGTTATGTTGCTGTGGTTAAGGGAGAAGATGAAAGAGGGTGTTAGTCTTTGATGGATGTAATGGTTTTGTTCAGGGAGAGAAAGATATTCAAAGCAGGTGAGTAAGTAAGGTATGGTAAGACTGGCCAATGTGGTGGTTAAGAATAGTATGTTTAAGAGGATATGTTTATTTGATGGGGCCATGGTAAAAAGTAATTTTAAGTAGGGAAAAGACAGTATACATAGGTGTTGTAGAAAGAAGAAGGGAGTTATGGAAGGGATAGAGCAGGGTACAAAATAATGGGGGAAGAGTTTAGAGGAGATTGAAAATGAGGTAGAGTTGGGAAGGAAAGTAGTGTAGTGGATGGATAGTAAGGGTTGGGGGTGGTATAAAAGGAAATAGAGTAGTTCTAATTAGTAGAGTGAGATAAGGGAGTGGCCTGGAGATGGAGAGGCGAGTGACAGGATAAGAAGGAAGGGGGAGTGGTTAGTGAAGTATATGACTAGGACCTCTGGGGGTGGGTGGGAATTGGGGGTAGGGTAGGGGAGCGGAGAGAGCCCACAGGGTGAACGGAGCAGGTAGAAACAGGCAAAGGAGCAGTTGGAGGAGAAACAATCAGTCAGCAGAGCTGAATACTGAAGGTAAGTGAAGTAAGCCTGAAGTGGGAAGGAGCAGGGATAAGTATGGAGTGTATAAGAAAACAGGGAAGTGTAGCAAGTTAGAATAAAGGGTACAGTGTGAAGTAACAGAGTGGTTCTAGGTCAGATCAGTATAGTGTAAAGCAAACAGAATAAAAAGAGGGGGTGAACAGGAGAATTAATAGAAGGGACAGGAGTGCCCCCTACTGAGCAAAGCTAGATTTACAAGCAATTACAGTAAGGGGGGGGTAGGATTTAGTTCTAGTTAAGGGAGGGAGAAAAGCTAGTAAAAGAGGTAGTAAGAGGTGGTAAAGGTGTTTAGTGTACAAGGTAGCTAGTATGGGGGGGGAGAGGCTGCTGGCTGACCCGGCTCAGGGCGAGCTTTTGAACCCCTGAAGCAACAGTGGACGGTAGTAAGTTTTACAGGTAGGACATAGATAACATACTTTCTTATATCCTTGAAGGTGGGAGCTGGGAGTAGAGGCTGAGAGAGAAAGCCACGGCTATTTGTTGGATGGGTCCTTTGTCACCAGTTAGGTAGGTTCTCAGAAAAATGTGGTCTGGAACAGCACAGTGAAGAGCAGGGTACTTGTAGGAGAGAGAGAGACAACAGTGGTGGTAAATAGCAAGAAGCTAATAACAATAAAATATGATATTAGGACAATAGTTATAACCGTTAGAAAGTAGAGCATTCACTGATTCATTTGAAGCTTACAATATCATAAGAGAGCTTGTATTTTCTTATATCAAATATCTAGCAGTACATTCTCTATAGGCTCAATAGGATAGCATGTAACTTATTAGTTTAAAATAATCATCTGATTCAAATGCATATGAAAACAAAACAACAGTGCAGCCATAATTCAGTGACAATGTATAGAAAGTGTCAGGAATTGCTATATATTGACACTAGAATGAGAGTTAGGGCTGGTAGCAGGCTTAAAGTCTACACTAGTCTGTCGACAGGGAGACCACACATTAATTGATTAAACATATGGCATAAGCTTCCTCGTGGTTAGCGAGAATGCTAGAATGCATTACCCAGCCTATTAAATAGGATTTAATACATCTATTAGTAGAGAGACCTATTAAAAATAGAACTTAGTAAAAATAGAGAGATGTGATATCCCGCCATCCTAGTCGCCCTGGAATTGCTTCAGCGTGGTTGGCGTGAAGCTGAAAAGGTTGTTCCCGGCCTTTTAATTATGCAAATGTCTGTAAAATTAGCAGTAGTTCTAGTATAAGACTGTAAATAACTAAATGAAGCTAAGATACCCAAAAATCCTAAAGTCCGATGCCCAGAGAGCAGCCAGAGCAGGTTAAAAAGTTCACTTAAGCTGTTGACTAGACTACATAAAATAGCCATTACAGGCTAAAGCTAGCAGCCAGACAGTACAAACAACAGCTATTTGGCCTATAGGGAGTGTTCGTGCTTTTATTACTACGTAGTAAGCAAAGAGAAGCATTCATTTAGCATATAACAAGCCTGCCGAACATATCTATGCATTTAAATGTAACCCAGGTTACACTGTTTAAGTAGCCATTCCCGACATATATCCGGCACCTTAAAACATTTCTATGTATGTATTTCTGCACAACACTGTTAGACACAGCATAGACATTACCATTATACAAGAATATCAGCTATACAATTAACATTATTAGGGTAGCCCACGCTACAGCTGATAAGCAGCTGTTACAGTGTCTATTTGGCCTAAGGGGAATGTTCATGCTTTTGTTGCTGCATAGTCAGCAAAGATAAAGCATACATTTGTCATTTAACAAGCCTACAGCACATATTCATACATTAAATGTAGCCCAAGTTGCTCTGATTAAAAAGTCGTTCCCAACATATATCCGGCACCTTGAACTTATCAGAATAAAAGTTTCAGAACAACAAAGACAGAAACAACAAAAAAAAAATCACCTTAAAACAAGCATTTCTGCTGTGCAATTAACATTATTAACGTAGCCCATGCTACAAATGATAAGCGGTCATTACAAACAGAATTCTAGCACCTGAGACATAGTCACTCATACGGAGGTACCACAAGGGAGATTTATCTCTAGACGCCTGTAACTGGCATGCCACGGCAAGGACAAACAGTCCTAATATACCTAATATACCATAATAATATGCTCCATGGCTTTACAGATAAGACTTGTCAAACTAATAGGGTGATAGTTTCCTGGGTCAGTAGTGGCACCACTTTTGTGCAAGGGGATGACAATGGCAGTTCTCCACTCTGCTGGAATGAAGCCTATACTTAGGCTGTGGTTGAGTAGGGTGCTCAATTGCAAAGCTAGTTCTTGCTGGAGATGGTGCAAAATACAGCCTGGGATACTATCAGGTCCCATGGAAGCTGTGTTCTTTGGCTTGGATAGGGCCTTCAGCACTTGTTCTATGGAGATGTGAGGTGCAGGACAAGTATCAGGGATGTTGAATGGGCCTCTGGGAGGATAGGGGGTGAGTTTGCACTGAACCTGTCTGCTAGCAAGTTGGCTGACTCAACAGGATCAGAGTAAGTGATACCATTAAGTACTAATTCGGAACAAACCTGGGCTTTGCCACTGAGGTTTCTGACATAACTGAAGAAGACTTTATGGTTTCCCTTTGTTTCAGAGGCTAGTTTCAATTCATAATTGGCTTTGGAGGTTTTCACTAGTGATCTAATATGTTTGTTGAGGCTGAGGATGAAGTTTGTCCAGTTCTGAATTGGTTCCTTTTTACCATTGGACAGCAGTTTCTTTCTTTTGTTGTAAAGCCTGTTGATAAAGGATGACCACCAGATAGGTTTGTGTTTCCTTGAGGAGCAGGTTTTAGTTCTGTTGGGTATGGCTGAGTCCATGCAGTTGTACAGGTGCTTGTATACTGCATTGGTGTACTGTTCAGCATA
>NC_056732.1:1894392821-1894510321 GCF_019279795.1 Protopterus annectens | reverse complement strand
GGTCTGATGAGTTCTGAATACAGCGGAACAATGACTTCCTTGGACCTGGATGCCATGCCTTTACTTATAAGTAGAACAACACAGAATGATTTCCTTACTACCTTAGGCTCATGTTGGTTGAAGCCAGTTTAATATCTACATACGTACCCAAATCCTTGATTACTGTTTATACTCATGGGGGGGGGGGGGGCTGTTATCAATGAGGTAGTTTCCTAGAGAGGCTGACTTCCCAAAGGATAGTATTATGCCTTTCTTATAGGTTCATAGGTTCATAGGTTTATACTAGGCTATCTGCCCTAAGGCATTTATAAGCCTAGCCCAAATTTTTGTGGCTTATGCCACCCCTTATATGAAAAAATACTGTGCCCATTAGTTTGTTGTGCCTCTGTCCAGCAGTGACACAGAGTTTTAAGCTGTGGTTTTGGCACCAGTCATTTGTTTGTGTTAGTCCTTCCTGTAGGTTGCTGGTGACTTGGGGAGGTTCTGTGACTGCTCCTACTTTGCAATCATCTTCAAACTTAGTCATCCAGAGGCCCTTGACGTTAGACTTGACTTCCAAGAAGTAGATGCCAAAAAGAAGAATGCACAGCACAGATCCATGAGGGACTCCACTAGTGACTGACCCATTTGAAGAGATTACCTTTCCTATCCTATGTTCCTGGGTCCTACCTGAGAAGCAGCTGGCTATCCAGCATGCAACATGTGAGTTTATTCCTATATCCATGAGTGCTCAAGAAGGGTATTGTATCCAATGCCGTAGCCAGATCAAAATAGGCAATATGTACCATTTTGCCTTCATCCATTGCCTTGGTGGCCTTCTTAAAGAAGTTCACCAGGTTAAGTAGGCATGATCTGCCCTTGACAAAACCAAACTGGGTTGGGTCAGAATATAAAGGTTCTCCATGATTATTCTTTCCGTGGTTTTGCATATTAGACTACTGAGACTTATGGGGGTCTGTAGTTCCTGAGGTCCATTGATGGCCTGCCATTATGCAGAGGGATGGCCATTGCAGTTTTCCATTTGCATGGCCAAAAACCTAGCTGGAGGTTATAATTAAACAGTGACTCCATTAGTCCTGTTAGATCATGTTTCATGCTATTTAGAAGGCATCCTGAGATGTTATCAGAATCTATCAATGCAGTATTTTTGGTATTAGAGAGAGAATATCTAGGACACGTTCCCTAGAAAAAGTTAGGAGGGAGGTCGTTTGATGATATTTCCAGGAGGGAGCTGAGGAGAGAGGGGTAAAATTGGAGCTGAATTTGTTGGACAGCAGATTTGCTATATCTTCCAGTTCTTTGTAGGTGGCTGTATTTACAATTAGTTCTGCATACTGCTGTGTACTGACTTTGAGTTTTTGGATATAACTAAAAAAGCCTTGTGGTTGTTCTTTGACTGAGAGACTATCTTTGCCTGAAAGAGAGGTTGGCATATTAGTTAAAGTGTTGCCTTATAAAATCAAAGTGCAGGGTTTTAAATGGAAATTGACTAGGCCTGATGTAAGGACAGCTAGCCTAGTACTTATCTATGAAATTTGGCTTTAAGAAACTTAATTTACCTTCTTGTTTGTTTGTTTGTTTAGACTTATGAGAATGTTTTTATCCTGCTGGGTGTAGCACTTATTAATCTTGGCTTTGAGTTTTTTTTTTTTATTTTGTTGTATAACCTGTTTATGTTTGGATTCCATCAGGGTGGCTTGTTTTTTGGGTTAGTTCTGGATTTATTTCTGGCATACACAGCTATCTCTATGCATTTATTGACATGACTGTATAGGGTTTCTGTGAACAATTTTGCATAGGCAGCTGTTTTCTCAGAGTTTGGGGGGGGGGGCTTGAAATGTTGACAGGTTACCACTTAGTAGTGGGAAGTTTGCCTTACAAAAGTTCCTAAACATTAATGTTAGTTGTCACAGAACTGATTTTTATTATGAAGTAGACAGCTTTGTGGTCTGACCATACCACATAGCACACTACACTAGGGGTGTACAGCATTCTCCCACATTTAAGTACAAGATTGAGTATGTTTGCTCCCCTAGTGGGCGTATGAATTATCTGGTTCAAGGTGTTTGTGTTTACAAAGTCCTGGAATCAGTTGGTCTGTAGGCTTGGAGTCATCTAAGTATCCTAGTTTATAGTGGAATAGTTACTCACCCATGAATATGGTATTGGGTTTAATTTTTACGACCTCCAGGCATTCAAGTATGAGTTATGGATTATTTTTCCTACCCTCCCAACTTGTTGCCATTGTGTTCTTAAATACAACTGTCTTTCTAGTTACCTGCCCCTTATGTTAATTTGACTACATATCTCCTTCCCTCTCCCCTCACTGGCTGGTGTGAGTAAGCACAAAATTAGCATTTTGTGAAATCACTCCCCCTCACCTATTTAAATTTATTGGCTATCCCATTGTATTCCATAGAACCAGAATATAGAAGTGCCCACCCTCTTTCAATCTATCTTGCTGTTTTAAAATTAGTGGCTCTCTACTTAGACAGCTAAAACTTAAGTTACCCCCTTTCATATCTAACTGCTTAGTTCATACTGCAGTGTTTAGAATATTAACCCATTTATTTTCATCTTACCTTTAAACATGTATTGTAAGACCACCAGTTATTGGAGAGTCCATATTCTGCCTTTCAGTAGTCATCTTGGGATTAGTGCTTCTGTTTTCTCCTTGTGAGAGAAGGAACACAGGGACATAATTTCCTGGAGACTGCTGATCACCAGAAAGCCTAATAACTGCTTTATAGGTGACAGCTTGGACTCTGTGCTTATATTCTGTTCCTGGTGAGAGTAGGAGCAGAGTGCATTGAGGTGAGAGTAGGAGCAGAGTGCATTGATCCCTGACTGTTTCTGGTTGGAAAGTGAGTATCTGTGCTTAATGTTCTTGATTGGTCTGCTGGCTATTCAAGGCATCTATCAGGAAAAGGCTACAACAAGCCTACAGACCCTTGCCTCATCTGGGTAAAGATTGTGGATCACCAAACAGGCTGTGACCTGCTTCTCATCTTGGGATTGGTGCTAGTGTTTTTCTTCTGATGAGAGAAGAAGCAAAGGAGCATTGTGTCCCAACAGAGTGAAGCTGTGCTGAGACCAGCTTAAGTAGTAGCCAGGCAGTAGCCATTCATGCAAATCCCCTCGTTTCATCATTCTTGACAAGCTAATTCTTTGTTTGCAGTAAGTACTGCTTGATTTGTTTCTAACTTCAGAATATCTGCCTAAATACGTCATTCTTAAATTTTCACAATCTACATGTTAGCTTCCCCTCAAGTGCTTGGCAGTGCTGTGTATAAACTCAGACACCTTGAGTGACATTTTTCCTGTAAAAGCACAATTGAAATTTCTCCAGTACCTAGTTGCACACAGGACAACTAGTTTGCAGTGACAAGCACTGTCCCCAGAGTTGCAAACTGGATACTCCTGACATTACTTTATATTCTCACTCCAACTGTCTAGTCAATAAAAAAAGGGTCTGTTGCCATGGATATGGACATTCCTACTGTCTCCACTACCAGCTTGGTGGATATGGGCATCCTGAAGCAATGTAGAAATTGCCTCATGTTTACTGACAACCAGTTAATTCTCAAACAAACTGATATGGTATGTGAGAGATGCAATTACACGTCACTGGCGATATTTACATAATGTCACTGGAGGCAAAGCTCCCACATAAAAGTACTCAATGTTAATAAGGTTGTCAGTAGTACACACACCGCATCCATCACACACAATTCAAAGCAGACATACTGACCCACATATGCTGAGGCACTTACATGTAACCTTCCTAAACCACAAAGACCTCCTAGATGAAGTACACATAAATATCCTCAGCAGCCCCAAATACACTCTTTCAAAACAACGCCCACATCAACACATAGAGCTACATCTCATGGAGCCTCTACCTCTAAGCCCATAAGGCAAGTCACCACACAAGCCAACATTCTAGTCATTGGAGACTCCATTGTGAGACACACTGATGTCCCTCTCACCAGGCTGAGTAAGGGGAAAGTTATGGTGAGTTGCTTATCAGGGGCTAGGATACACCACATTATGCACACATTCAGGTAATTGGACTACAAGTACCAATATGACTCAGTCATAGTACATGTGGGAGTAAATCACCTAAGATGTACCTCCATAGACTATATGAAGACAGACATCATGGAGCTGTCGGAATATGTGTCTCAGGCTAGTATGAGCCTAGCATTGAGCAGCATTTTACCTTCTCCAAGGATGATGCCACAGTACGAACAAAAGATGATTGACTTTAATAATTTGCTTAGTTTCTGGTGTCATTCTAAGGAGGTACAATATTTGTCAGCATGGAAGGAGATGCTCAACAGACCACACTGCTTTTTCAGGGATGGTCTGTACATCTCCCTTCTAGGCTTTTGAATATTAGCTAAAACATTGTCTTCCCCATAGTGCCTTTTTTAGGCAATGCTAAACTGAAAGTACTTCCAACATAGCAAATCAAACCCAAGAAAATCTAAAGGTATTACTGCTCAATGCTAGAAGAGCAAACAAAAAAAAAAACTCCATTCCCTAGAAGCTCTCTTCACCCTAGAGAATGCTGACATCTGTGTGGTCAATGACACATGGTTTAAAGCCATGGAGAGCACACCAATAGCGCAAGGTTATAATGCCTTCCACAAATTTAGACCAGCTACTTCACAGGCAGGGACTAAAGGTGGAGGTGTCTCTAGTTACATCAAAAATAAATATACTTCAAGGCTGGTCAAACAGGACAATGCACTTTTGATTCACTATAGGTAAATTCCAATACCACTTCCTTGCAAGCTATAGGTTCCCTACTATGACACAGGAAACTCATACCGTGTATTTAAACTTATTAGAAACACTAATGATTCAACCCCATAAAATATTCATGGGTGACTTTAATTACCCTACTAGTAACTGGGAATCCTGTATGACACCAAATGTACAGACATAGAGACTATTGGATTTTGTAAATACAGACCACCCTGGACCAGATAGCCAATACACCAACCAGGGATGCAATCATACTGGATCTGGTCCTCACTAATATGGGAAAGTGCTGCAGACCCCCTACTGTAATGTCTTCCCTATAAGGTCAGAGCTCAAAATGGTCTCCTTTGAAGTAAAAAATAAACCAGGATCCCTAGCTAAACCTGGAATATCCAGGAAGTACTCTAAGGCTAACCTTCTGCTATTAAGTGATAACCTGGCAAAATGTCAAGCCCCCCCCCATAAACCTGAGTACACTGCTGTCTGTGCAGAACTGTTCACAAAAACCCTGTACAAGCATGTTAATAGCTGCATAGAGGCAGCTGTACCCACCAGGAAAAAGTACAGAACTAACTCAAACAACAAGCTACCCTGTTGGAATCACAAAATCAATCGGCTCTATAACAGAAGGAAGAATATCATGGCAACAATTAGGAGGGTCAGAACCCAGCAGTATAAAAACACTCTCATCAAACTATATAAACAACTCAGAGGGCAAATAAAGTCTACCAAAGCCAAATTTGAGGTAAGTTTGGCCTCCCAGGCCAAGGACAACCACAAATCATTCTTTAGCTATGTCCATAACCTCAAAGGCAATACACAATTGTGTGCAGAGCGCATTGTAAATGGAGCCACCTATACTGAGGCAGAAGATATAGCAAACCTCCTGGATGATAAATTAATCTCCAACATTACCCCTTCCTCCTCCTCAACCTTCCCTCAGGAAATATCATCAAATATAACTCCCCCCTATTATTACTAGGGAACAGGTCCTCATTGCTCTCTTTAAGACCAAAAACATTGCGTCAGTGGGCCCAGACAATATCCCAGGATGCCTTCTAAATAGCATGAAACATGACCTGTCGGGCCCTCTGGAATTACTATTTAACTGTAGCCTCCATACAGGCTTTGTGTCTCATGCATGGAGAACAGCAGCAATCACCCCTCTGAACAAAGGTGGGCCATCTACAGACCCTGGAAACTACAGACCCATATGTTTCATTAGTCTTATATGTAAACCATGGAAAGAATTATCATGGTAATGATCAATAGAGATATAGTAAACCTCCAGACACTATACCCAACCCAGTTTGGTTTTGTCAAGGGGAGATCATGCCTACTCACCCTAGTGGACTTCTTTGAGAATGTAACCAAAGCAATGGATGTGGGACAAATGGTTCACACTGCCTACCTTGACCTGGCAAAGGCATTTGACACAATACCCCACAAACTCAGGAAGTTAAGTACAAACTCATATGGCACCCAGTGGACAGCCAACTGGATCACAGACAGGACCCAGGAAGTTGGAATTGGGGAGTCCACCTCTACAAAGAGGCCAGTCACAAGTGTAGTCCCTCAGGGATCAGTTGTTGGACCACTCCTTTTTAGCATTTACTTCTCAGAAGTCAAGGCTAATGTCAATGGTCTCTGGCTGACTAAATTTGAAGATGATTGCAAATTAGGAGTTGTCATTGAATCCCACACTGACACAAATGTTCTCCAGGAGGGGATAACAGAGACAAACAATTGGTGTCAGAGCCATGCACTAAACCTAAATGCCAATAAATCCATAATCATATCCTTTGGGAAGTCATCCACTCCTGGTAACTATCATATTGACAACACATCCCTTAGAGTTGACCCAGTAGTCAGTGACATACAGACAAACATAGATAGTTATCTAACCTTTGACCATCACTAAAAGAATACAGAGTATAAGTAAAACATCCTGTGCTGACCGCCTCAAGGCCCTATCCCTGTATTCCATCTCTTACAGGCTTTTGAAGGGAGATCTATTCCTAGCATACAGAGAATTGTCAGACCCCACTTTGATGGACCTCCTACATATCCACAAAACAAAAAGCACCATAATTACCCATTATAAAGGCTTAAACCTTGCCTATGATATAAATAGGACCTGCTGGAGAGATAGGTATGTATCCCATACACTACCCCCCATCTATGGAACAGGCTTCCTATCCATGTGAAGCAGAGTTCTTCCCTAACCCAATTCAAGTGCAAGTTGGACAATTGGATGGGGAACAGAAAATTCATCCCTGGTTTGGCACCTATATCTCTAATGGACACATGCAACCTGTAAATGGTTCATCTTTCATCTCCCTGCTTGTAAATGCTTCATCTCCCAAACCCCCCTTACACTTATTAAGGGTATCAAGACTTGTCAGAGATTTGGGATGAATGGCTAGGCTTAGAAAGGCCCTTGTGGTCATTAGCCTAGTAAACACCTATGAACCTATGGGTTACTTGGGTCACAGAGGGTGACCTTACAGTTTGCAAGGATATGATGTAGGACTATGTATATGGAAATCTGGACATGGAGAACTTCAAACTTGTCATCATGTTTAACTAGTCTTGGGGTGAGATTGTTGTTGATACAGCTTGAGACACTTCCATCTTTGGTCCCTACCTGTGCAGCAGCTGATGTGAATGTGTGGCTGGCATTGTAGCCCTGCACTGCCAGGGTGCTCTCTGAGGCTTTAAGATGCCACTGACAACAGAGGACAATGTTAGAGAGAGAGAAATTCCAGGTAGACAGGATATCTCCTTTTTTAAACAAGAAACATCATTATTAAGTTATCACTTATGACATAGGCAATCTACATTTATATACATGAAAACAGACCATACTGACATAATCTTAGTAGCAAACAATTATGCATCACATATAATCTACCCAAATGACTGCCGCGGTGGTACAGCGGTTGCGTTGTTGCCTCACAGCAAGAGGTTCTCCTGTTCGATTCTCGGCTATTGTACGGGGAGTGCCTTCTGTGTGGAGTCTACATTTCCTCCCCACAGTCGAGTTGCCTCCAAAAGACATGCGTGAATGAGTGTGCCTTTGTTGAAGGTTGGGCGTCGGGCTGGCAACTCGGCACCATAAAAATCTACTGCCAATCATTAGTGGACCGGAGTTCCGCTGTGGTGACCCCTTACTGGGAAAAGCCGAAAAGACAAACAACAAACATATAATCTACCCAAATCAATGTCAGTCAAACATTACATAGATCATTCAAATCCTGCCTTTATTTAAACCTCATTCCTCCCCTGTATGTATTGTTCCACCATTTCCCATTTTTTTCCGATATAATTTGCTCCTAACCTTTTCTAAAGATCCCAATTTCATTTGTTTTATCTCTGTTACTATATTAATTATTTCTAGCACAGTTTGTTTAGACTTTAATTTCCATTTTCTAGTAATTGCTTTTTGGCAGCCACCATAATTAGACTCAGCAAGACCTTACTATGTGTAGGCAATTCCGATTCTGTATCAGAGCTCAGAAAAATCATTTCCCTAGTTACACCAATTTGCTCACCCAGTATCTCTGACAGAGTAGTCTGCAGTAAATCTTTAAAGGCTGCCAACTCATTACACTCCTGGAAAATATGCACCCAATTATGTCTTTCTTCCCCATCACACCTCCAACATTTGCTGTCTACCTGAGGAAAAATCCTCTGGAGTCTACTTCAGGTATAAAAATATCTATGTAAACATTTCCAAACAAAAATCCTAAATCTTCTAGATTTTGTTGTGTATTTGGGAGACAAATATATAACCACCCCCATTGTTTCTTTGTGAATTGCTTATCCAGTCTCTCTTCCCAATCTTTCTAACCTCCTCTGATTGATTGTTATGGTTATCATACAATATTTTATATGCTCTACTAATTATTCCTTTTTTAATGGCAGCTTCTGTTCTAGATTCTTCTAAAAACTCTACCAGTGCTGGTCTTTTGTTTAGGACCCCCCTATTTCTTTCTCTTTGCCTGTACATCTCCTTGACTATGTTTTGCTGTTTAACTGCAGCACTTTGTTACTAAGTATCTTCTTGACTATGTTTTGCTGTTTAACTGCAGCACTTTGTTACTAAGTATCTTCTTGCCAATATTTTTGTGTTTTACTTTTCTGTTACCACATCATAACACATGCTGGTTTATGATATCCTGTTTAGGTTATAACATTCACTATGTAATATATTCTAAATACTTCTGATCTTAATACTATTGTATATATACAGGAAAAGCTGAAAACTGCTGAAGCTATTTTAAAGCACAGAATAAACAACCTAAATGAATACCAAAGCCAGCAAGGACAGCTCATCTCTGGTGTCCAGGTAAGGAAATCAGCTTCTTTTTGTTTGTTTGCCTTGTAAAAACTGTCCCCAGGATTCATGATGCTTTCCACACTATGCAGGAGCGGTGTAGCTGCTCCTGCATGGAGTATGGCCACTGAGCAATCCAGGTTCATGCAGTGTAGATGTGCACGAGTGAGCCTACACTGTTCCTTCATGGAAAGCCATGCAGGATGCTAATCAGCTCATTTGCTGGTGAAAACCATGCTGTGTCCATGCAGGAACAGTGCTATTTGCAGAAATGTATTGTATATATTATGTGTCTTGTTTATTAATTACTACTGTGGATGCTAGTCTTTTAAACTATGTTGGAGCTTTTCTTCTTGGGCCTCCACTGAAAAAGGGCTATTAAGCTCAGTCAGGCAAACCCAGTCAACAAATGTAAAATAAATAAATAAATGACCGTATACATTTCTGCAAATACAGAAACGGAGCCCTGACAGCGCCCAAAAAAGCATGGGCATTCCAATGGCCAAATATATGGCCATGGCATTTAAAAAAGCCTATATTTTAAAAATCTTTTTTTTTTTTTTTTTTGGTCGATCTCAGCCAGGGAAGTGTGGGGAAGCCCTGCACAAATGGGATGGTGGGGAAAATAAAAAAAAAAAAAATAGGAAAAAGACAAGTGTAGGGGAAATCTGCATTTTGCCATGATATTCAACGGGAAGGTAAACAACGGGAGGGAACAATGATTGCTAAGGGGGAAGGCCATGGTGTAGTGTAGTAACTAGGGATTAAGGCAGTGGGGTATGTAAATGAGGAGTCATATACTGAATCACAAAATACTTCTCAGTGTTACACTGCACCTGTGATGTAGGCAGGAGGGGCAGCTAACATGAAAAGGTGGTGTGTCATGCTTGGTGTAAGCACATTGGAGTTCCATGAAGTGGGTATGCACTTAGCTAAACACAGATAACCCAGGTGGTGTCTCCCAGACAGCTTAGCTATGCTTAGCTAATGACATCATTTTGATGACACTAGCTCCACAGGTTTGCGCTATGCACCCTGGGGCTTAAACAGGAAGGATAGCTGAAAGTGGGAGGAGATGTAACAAAATAAAAGAAAAATAAAGTGCAACAGCACAATAGAGGAGAAATGAAGAATAAACTCACAATGGGCCATGCAAAGCACTCAGAAATACAGCTGGTGTTACACTGCACCTGTGATGTAGGCAGGAGGGGCAACTAACATGAAAAGGTGGTGTGTCATGCTTGGTGTAAGCACATTGGAGTTCCATGAAGTGGGTATGCACTTAGCTAAACACAGATAACCCAGGTGGTGTCTCCCAGACAGCTTAGCTATGCTTAGCTAATGACATCATTTTGATGACACTAGCTCCACAGGTTTGCGCTATGCACCCTGGGGCTTAAACAGGAAGGATAGCTGAAAGTGGGAGGAGATGTAACAAAATAAAAGAAAAATAAAGTGCAACAGCACAATAGAGGAGAAATGAAGAATAAACTCACAATGGGCCATGCAAAGCACTCAGAAATACAGCTGGCAGGTGTCTGCATAGCTGAAAATGGGAGGAGATGTAAGTAAGTCAATCATGCACAAATTACCAGTAATGCCTCTAACACTCACAGTGGTCAATTCAAAGCCATGAGTAATATAGCTGGCAGCTGGAATGTATCATAGATCCAATCACACAGGCAGCAGTTGCAGCACACCACTATAAAGTATGAAAACACCCCTCAGTGCTGGAATGTATCATAGACCCAGTCACACAGACAGCAGTTGCAGCACACCACATGCACTGGAGCTGTGAATGATGACACCCATCAGAAATGCACATACACCCATGCAAGAATGCCTTAATGAGGCACAACCACAAACCAGGATCATTATATAGCATATGTCTGGGATGCTCAAGTCATGGTTCCACTGCCTGGACATATCTGGTGGAACCATGACTTATCTGGTGGAGCCATGACTTGAGCATTCCAGACATATGCTCATGTCATGGCTCCACCAGATAAGTCATGGTTCCACTGCCTGGACATATCTGGTGGAGCCTTGCAGTACTCTACAGTCACTATAAAGAATACAAACACCTTTCAGTCTGTTTTTTCCCACAAACTCTGCACCATTGGAGTAAACCTGGGAATTTTAACTGACAAAATGCTAGGGGCTGCTGTCACTTTGATACATTAGTATGTGCTACAGGCTGCGGGAGGTGAGGATGATAATGCTGACAACTGGCCCAGACTGAGGAGGAGGAGAAGAGTGTTCAGGCCCAGGGTAACCTACCAGGGGCTACATGACATGGAGATAGTAGAGCACTACAGGGTGGACAGGAACATGCTTCAGCAACTTGTTGAGCTGTGCCAGCCTTGCCTCAGAGCCAGAACAAGCAGAGGCAAACCCATCTCAGTGGATACCAAGGTATATGTAGCCTTAAGAATACCAGTTACAGGTACTTTCCAAAGACCTACTGGGGACATCATGGGGGTCTCACAGACATCCGTATCCAGGGTACTCCACCAGTTCCTGGATGCCATGCTACCAAATGCCAGTGGACACACATACTCCACTCCCGTGAGGAGTTGACCAACAAAATGTGCCTCTTCCACCATGTAGCTGAATACCCAGAGGTACTGGGTACTAAAGACTGCATGCACATCCACATCAAAGCAGCACCCGGTGAGCAGGATAGGGTCTACATAAATCACAAAGAACTTCCCCTCCATCAACTGCCATGTTGTGTGCAATGCCCTGGGCATTATCATGATTATGTGTGCTGGCATCCCTGGAAGCTATCACAACTCCCACATCTGGCATTCCTCACAGCTGTATCAGGGATTTGCCAGAGAGGGCATCTTGTATGGCTATCTAGTGGGGGATGCTGGCTATGCACTGGAGCTGTGAATGATGACACCCATTAGAAATGCACATACACCCATGCAAGAATGCCTTAATGAGGCACAACCACAAACCAGGATCATTATAGAGCATATGTCTGGGATGCTCAAGTCATGGTTCCACTGCCTGGACATATCTGGTGGAGCCTTGCAGTACTCTACAGTCACATATGCACACATGTTCATAGTATGTGCCATGCTACACAATAGGATCCTGTGGAAACAGCTGCAGCAGGAACAGGATGGGGAAGGGCCACACAACCCCCCCACCATTGCCAAGGTCCCCACAGACACAGAGGGACTGGGACGAGGAACCCCCTGAGCCATCCCCTGTAGGCAGATGGAGGCATGCCCAGTATGGCCTGGCCTTGGCTAAGAGGCAGTGATTAGCACACTCATTGACACTGTAGGCACCCAGGGACTGACACCTTTCTCTACTCACACACACAGTAAAAAGGGATGACACACACATCACACTGCCTGTAACTTACCATGTGCAGGCAGTGTACTGTGTGCATCCAACATAAGCAGCCCTCAAGCACTGTACACACAACTGCCACAGGCACAAGGTAAGTCAATTGCCTTAACAGTAAATTAATGTATCAGTATGTTCTGGTAGCATATGTATGGTATTGTTGCATGCATGCAAGGGAATGGGGTGGACTATTGGGATACCAGCAGAAAACTGACAGCTATGTGGGACACCAGGTAATGTCTGCCCAATACTGGCCTCCCAACACTATGCATTAGTACCCAAGGTGGCAAATCCCACTGCAGTATTGTTGTGGGGCCAACTAACTGGGGTTTCATAGCTCACAGCCATGGATGTCAGTGTGGGGTCCCATACCCACCACTCAGACCCACACAGCAAGTCAGCTGTAGAAAATGAGAGAGAAATGTCTGGCAAAGCTCCACAAATGGCAGCAATGTTGAATCACCACCTACAGACCCACACAGTCAGAGCACAGCAGGTCTTGCAGTGGCAGTAAGGTTCTGAAGGGTAACAAGTCTGACATGCAAATGTATGCCATAACAATCTCACCTGTGCTCCTTACTGATATGCCTGTATTCTCCAAAGACAGGGCACAATAGTATGGTAAATGGAATCAAAATGTAAATCAAATATCAGCACAGTCTCTGCAAATGTCTACAGTTGACAGGTGTGCCCCCCATATACCCACAGAAATGCAGTAACATGTATGTTTGCAGCGAAATAACAGCATAACACAGATTGGTAGGGCTGTCCCAATGCATATGAAAACATGTTGCATATGTTCAATATGCAGGGGTCAATAAGCTATGCCCATGTGTGGCCAATACTGTCAGGATCTGTCCAGCATGTTCTCCTGGCTGTCATCTTGTACTGTCCTGGGTACAGGCTATCTGTCACAGGGCCATGTGCAGATAACTGCAGTGCCAATGGTTATGCATGTCAGTTACACCTATTGCTCTGCCACTAACATACCTGAAAGTCACAGTGCTATATGGAATATACTGCAATTATAATGGACATCTTGAGGGCTGTGTAGCTGACGTGCTAGGGCTTTTGTGAATAATCATGCTTCTTGCTACTGTTGGCAGTGGTCATTGTCAATGTCACTTTTTCCTTGTTTGATGTCTGCTTTTGTATATAATGGACATGCCTGCACAGTACGATACAGTCTGTACCCACACCCATAACACCAAACCTCTGACAACAGCACGTCTGAAGAAGGGCAGAAGTAAAAGTGGAACAAAGGCACAATGATAGGCATGTGTTGTTAATATTGCCCTGACATACTGAGAAAGTTGGTAGGGTGAGGGGTTTGCAGTAGTGGGAATTGTTCATAGGTTCATAGGCTCATAGGTTCATACTAGGCTATCTGCCCTAGGGCATTTATAAGCCTAGCCAGAGTGTGATTGGCTTTTGCCACCCATTTTAAATTAATTGTGCTATGCCCTTTTTCAAGGTTAGTATACTGTGCCTCTGTCTAACAGTGACACAGAAGTGATACCCGGGGTAAACCTACAATCTCCCATCCACTCATCAAGATTCCTCTTGAAGAGAGTCAATGAGGGACTCTGCCTAACCTGGACTGGGATTTTATTCCAGAGTGAAGGGAGCCTCTGGGTTATGAATTTGTCCCTCCAGCATGTCCTATTTATTTCAGTGCTGAGGTTCAAGTCTCTTGAGCACGTAGCTCAATGGGATTTGGATTTTCTGAGGTGCAGCATGTCCATTAATTCTGGGTTGGACATGGCTTTATACATCAGGCACAGATCGCCTCTGAGCAGGCGGTATGCCACTGAGAAGAGCTGGAGTTTCTTTAACCGGGCAGCATATGGCATCTGTTTGAGCCCTTTGATCTTCTTGGTGAGGTACTTTTGGGGTCTTTCCAGTTGCTGCAGGTGTCTGTTAAGGTACATGTCAAAAGGGGCAATGTACTCAATTATTGGCCTGATGAGGGATGAGTAAAGAGGCACAATGACCTCCCCTGATCTAGATGTGAATCCCTTCATGATTAGGTGGGCTATATAAAATATTTTTCTAACCACTTTGGCCACGTGGTTGTCAAACGAGAGATTGCTATCAACCTGGGTCCCCAGGTCCCTAATTACTTCTTCTGTACTTAATGGATTACCACCTTTGTGGTCATTTGTGGGCACTTTGTTTTTGCCAA
The DNA here is from genome assembly GCF_019279795.1 of Protopterus annectens. Taxonomy (NCBI): domain Eukaryota; kingdom Metazoa; phylum Chordata; order Ceratodontiformes; family Protopteridae; genus Protopterus; species Protopterus annectens. The sequence continues at coordinate 1,894,495,661 of NC_056732.1, read as the reverse complement.
AGGGGATGACTATACACTTTTTGGCGTTTAGCTTGAGGCCATGGCTCTGGCACCAGTTGTCTGTTTCTAGGAGGACCTTTTGGAGGATGCTTGTGTCAGCTGGAGAGTTGATTATGGTGCCCAGTTTGCAGTCATCTGCGAACTTGGTCAGCCACAGTCCTTCCGTGTTGGCCTGTACCTCCGAGAAATATATACTGAACAAGAGAGGTCCCAGGACTGAGCCTTGTGGGATGCCACTTGTAACTGGTTTGGAGTCTGACATGGCTCCAGCAATTCTAACCATGTGGGTTCTCTCCATGAGCCCGTTTACAGCCCATCTAGTGACATAAGGGTTTATTTTTAAGCTGGTGAGCTTATCTATAATGCCCGAGTAGGGTATTGTATCGAAGGCTTTTGCGAGGTCCAGGTAGGCTGTGTGGACCACCTTCCCCTAGTCAATGGCCTTGGTGACTGTTTCAAAGAAATCAGCCAGGTTTAAGAGGTAGGATCTGCCCTTAACAAAGCTGAACTGGGTAGGATCCAGTGTCTGTAGGTCCTCAATATCTTTATTTATGAGGTCCATGATGATCCTATCCATAGCTTTGCAGACCAAGCTACTCAGGCTTATGGGGCGATAGTTTCCAGGATCCGTTGAGGCACCACCTTTGTGGAGAGGGACTGCTGTTACTGTACGCCACTCTTTGGGTACATATCCTGTAGTAAGGCTGAGATTGAACAGTAGTTTTATGTTTAGGATTAGCTCTTCTTGGAGTTCATGTAGGACTCAGCCCAGGTCACCGTCTGGTCCCATTGATGCTGTGCTTTTTGCTTTGGAAAGGGCGGCTCTTACCTGAGCATCTGAGATGTCAGGGGGGCTGCACTCTGCTGGGATAGATATTTGCCCTTTTGGTGGGGGGGGGGGAGTTTGCACTGAACCTGCTAGGATGTTGGCAATGTCTGTGGGTTTGGTGCATTTTTTGTCATTTTGGACTAATTCTGAGCATATCTGGGAATTCCCACCCAGGTTCCTAACATAACTAAAGAAAGCCTTGTGATTATCCTTAGTGTCCTGTGCAATTTTTCTCTCGAAGCTGGCCTTAGACGATTTTATGAGTGCCCGTAGCTTTTTGCTAATACTGATCAGAGATGCCTTCCCTTTTTGGGATTTTGCTCTATCATGTAGTAGCTTCCTCCTTCTATTGTATAGTTTGTTTATGGCTGGGGTCCACAAGACAGGACGTCTGCCTTTGGAGGATTGGATCTTGGTTTTATTTGGGATTGCATGATCCATGCATTCCTGAAGGTGTTCATAGAATGTGTTTATAAAGGATTCTGCTGTCTGGGCCATATTTTCCACAGGCCCAGGGGCTTTGAAGGATTCCACCTCAGTTTTGAGGAGTGTGAAATTTGCTTTAGAGCAGTTTTTCACTGTGGTTTTCTGAGCAGGGGGTGGGGTCGGGATGTGAATATCCAGTGAGATTAGTTTATGGTCTGATCTTACCAGTGAGGGATACACTTCTGGTCTGGAACATAGAGTCCCCATGGTGGTGATGATCAGGTCCAGTATGTTTTCTCCTCTTGTGGGAGTGGTAACAAGTTGTTCCATAGCATTTGAGTTTATACATTCTAGGAACCTTTGGGCTAGGGTGTTGGAGCTAGAGTAATGCTCCCAGTCTATGTTTTGGCAGTTGAAGTCGCCCAATATAATGGTGTTTGGAGAGACCTTCATATTTTCCAGTGTTCTCAGGAAGGCCGAGTGGGGTTCCTGGGTTTGGGAGGGTGGTCTGTTGCAGGCTATAAACAGGAAGGCAGTTTTACCCACTGTTAGTTGCACATGGGTAGTCTCTGATGCTTCGTGCTGTGCCATCAACCTGGAGGTGTGGGTATCTTTGACGAATACTGATACTCCCCCTCCTTTTGTGGTTCAGTCCAAGTTTTGGGGCTGAAAAGCATGGTCTTATGTATAACCTGGTAGTGCTGGGGTGCTCTCGGGAGCCTTGAACCAGGTTTCTGTTACTGCACAGATATCAATGTTCTCCATGCTAAGGAGAGTTTCGAGTGCATGCATCTTGAGGTTTAGACTTCTGGTGTTGAGTAGCATTACTCTTGGTTTCTTATCCCTTGTGATACCTATGGAGGTGGGTTTGTCTTTTGAGCCTTGCCTAAAAAAGGCACTATGGGGTTAGCAAGAGCCTTTGCCAATATCCGAGAGCCCAGGGGTGACAGGTGCAAACCATCCCTAGCGAAGCATCGTGGCTTGTCGAGCATGTCATCCCAGGCTGACAGGCATTGGATCCCCTTTGAATGACACCAGTACTTAAGCCAATTGTTGAAATTGATCATCTTGTCTTCATATTTTGGCATCATTCTTGGTGAGGGTAAGATGCTACTCAAGGTCAGGGTCATACCAGCCTGGGCTACATGCTCAGAGAGCTCCTCTATGTCTCTTTTCATGTAGTCTAGGGAGGTACATCTCAGGTCATTCACACCAGCATGGACAATGACTGAGTCATATTTGTACTTGCCTTGGAGTGACCTGAGTGTTTGTGTTATGTGGCAGATCCTAGTGCCAGACAGGCAGCTCACTGTGACCTTCTCCTTGTTCAGCCTGGTGAGCGGGATGTCAGTGTGCCTGACGATAGAGTCACCTATTACAAGTGTATCAGGTGTATTGTTTAGCCTTAAGGGCTGTGACTGTTCGGCACACTGGCTTTGTGAGCTATGCGTTGCACGTGTTTTGTTTTGGGGTAGCGGTTGCTTGTGTGTCTGCTTTGGAGGTCTCTGCTGCTTAGGCAGATTTTTATTTAGAGTTTCCGAGTATGTTTTTGTGTGTTTATGTGTTTGGTTTGCTGTCGTGGTTGGTGTATGTGAGACTGGAATTGTAGTGAGTGTGGTTTCCTTCTCCTCCTGAGTGGTTACACCAGTACTGAGTTGAGAGAGCTTAGCCTCCAGTTTGGTTATATGGTTGCATCTCTCACATGTGTTGGAATTTGTTAGGAGGAGGAGAGGGTTGTCTTTGTACATGAGGCAGTTGTAACATTGCCTCAAGATTCCCAGATTCACCAGCTGGACCAGAGAGGAGATTGACAATTGACCTTTGGACATGCTAGAATAGTATTGGGAATTCCTTTATAATTGAAAAAAGGGCGAATGGGGAACAAGGTACTCAAGGGGAGTTTGTGAGGGTGTAGTCCTTTTAATTTTTTAGTGCTGACTTATATAATTGCTTTAGTGAGCAAGTGCTAGGTAACTTAAATGCAATGTGTTACAGGTAACTTAAATGCAAAAACGACAAACAGTAACTTTCTGACGGTAATGTAGGCTGACGCAGTAAAATTTTGTAACATCACTCTTCAATTATACTGAAATAACTTGCCATAAAAACATATGTTTATGCTGACTGGACAGAACCTGTAGCCAAACATCTGGACAATCTGCAAAAAAAAAAATGTAGAGCAGACAGGTATGGCCACACCAGGATATCACATCTCAGGTTATACAGATACAACAGAGGCAGAAGATCCCCAGCCAGTATATCACCAAGTTGCTGGACTATCACTCAACTGGCTATAGCCACACCTCCCAAATGGCCTTGTTGGGCAAGAATGTACATAGCTGCCATCATAATATCAGTCTACACAGCATACAACTAGTATTCCTCTGGTACTGCATGTGATGATTTCAGGATGGTTGACACTATGTAATGACACAATACATTGCACTGTCAGAATACAGGTATGTCAGAAAATGTCTGCCAAAACAAACCATCACCCAGAGAGAAGTCCTCTGTACTTCTGAGAGGTATGTCAGTAGCACACAAAACCTTGGACCAGAGTACACTGATCTCTGGAATGGAGTCCCACTCTAACTATAAAAGGTCACACTGGGCATGCTCCTACACTTAGAGAAGCATAGGACATGTAACCTACATTGGTTTATATGATTATATTATGTAGCAATATGTGTGCATCCAGATGGGTATTCATACCCTAACTGTCCCTACACACACACACACACACACACACACACACACACACACACACACACACACACACACACACACACACACACACATCAGACAGGATTACCTCCAGCTAGCTATAGGTGGCCCATGTATGATATATCTGCATCTGTTGTGTGTGACACACAGGCATATATGTATGGCCAACAGATAACTAACTATATATGTCTTCACCACTGAAGCTGGAAAATACGAAAAAGCCACCACAGAAAAAAGCCTGATGAAACCTCCAAAATGTTTATAAAGATTATAGTCTCCAAATGCAAGTACCACAAAACATACAGATTCATTTTTCCTCTAGCACCTTGGCTGTACCAGCCTTTTCAAAGTATATTTTCCTCACACATAACCCTTGCTTAAATACTGTTAATACAAACAATTGAACAATTAACCAATTACATATATAAAATACATTCAACAATTAAAGGAAACATTTCCAATGACATTCTCTTTTTAAACCCACTGGGGTTAACATATTAAATTTCAGAATAAAAACTGACTCCATTTTCTACAATTTATTTTTCAAATCTCTGTAGTTTGTTTCTAAAACCTGCCCCAGAATAGTAGCCATTAAACCTTGTGTATTACTTCCATGTACTTGTTTAAAATGTACTGCTACAGGATTCTCTTCTCTGTCCTTGTTAATGCTCTTATATGTTCTTTTCATCTTTCTTTTAGGCTTCTCTTGGTTTTGCCTATATACACTTTATTACAAGGGCATTTAAGACCCTACACAGTTTTTTTTACTGTTACATGAATATACTCCTTTCTTTAAATTTTTTTTTCCATTGATTTCATCAAAACTTTGTATAATAAACTGACAGCAACTGCACTTTCCACAAGGGAAAGTGTCCTGCATGTCTACCTCTTGGTTTCTTGTTTCTATAGGTACTTGAAATCTTCCATGTGCTATAGTCTCTTATACTCCTGCCCCTGGTATAAGAGAAATGGAGAATCTTTTTTACCTCTGTTTTTAATAATTTACTTTTTTCTAACATGCTGCAATGATATTTAACTATTTTGACCAGTGTTTCTGGAAAAATAGTATATTTTGTTACAAAAACATGGCTTGATCTGCTTGACCCATTGTTATACATTTCTTAGAACTTTCTTTACCTGATTTAATTATATATCTACCTTTCACTCAGCACCACTCTCTTCAACTATTTTTTTTTTAGATTCATAGATTCATAGATTAGTACTAGACTAACTGCTCTTGCGGGCCATTTTAAGCCTAGCCAATTATCCCTTGTAAGACTCAAACCCGCCACCTTGTGTTTGTAAGGCAAACACCTTAACCATTAGGCCACCCTCCCAACCCATAACATTTTATAATAATCTCTATTGATAAACATTTCTATCATCTTTTTTGTTTCGATTTCACATTTGTTTCTACCACTGCAAAGCCTTTTGGTTCTAAGAAGTTCTCCTTAAGAATATAGTGTGGGGGTGATGGCAGCTTTCCCTAATGTAATACATGAATAATACCTTCAAACTTCTTATGTATTGTTGTACTGATACTTCCATTAATAATTCCAGTTAAGGTTATATCCATAAAATCAACCTTAATTCCCTTCTGAATTTTATCAAATCTTACATTGTAACTGTTTTTATGTAAATCCTGAACAAAGTTTTCTGCCTCATTCTAACCCCATCACATACAAAAATTAAATCATCAATAAATCTATAATATCTCAATACATTCTTCCTAAAAAACGATTAGTATAAACATACTTGTGCTCGAACAACCCCATAAACAGGTTGGCATACATAGGGGAAAAACCTGCCCCCATGGCAGTAACTTTTAGCTGTTTAAATAATTCACTGTTGAATTCAAAAATATGGCTAAGACAAAAATGAACCAATTCTAGAATATAATGGGTTTTTGGAAGTAATGCTTCCAACCCATGTGTATGTTCAATATTCATATAGAGGCTTACCACATCCATCACTATGAAAAACATATTCTCAGTCCATTTAATATTTTTTATTTTTACTAAAAAGTCAAAGGAATCCTTAATATATGACATTAACTTTTCTACCTCCACCCTTAAATACGTATGTAAGAAAAAGCCAAGTTATGTGTAAAATAACCACAAGCTGATATGATGGGGCATCCAGGTGGCTCCACCATATTCTTCTGTAATTTAAGAACACAAAAAAGTGTGCCATAGTATTGTCCTTAACCTGAAATTTCTTATTATCTCATATGAAAATATTTTAATCTGAAGCCCTTGGTTAATAATTCCTTATATTTACTCACTGCTGCAATTTAACATTCCATATCCACCTTTGCATAAACATTTTCATCAGTAACATGAATGTAACACATTTTCAAATATTGTTTGTAATGAAGAACAACTAGTTTGCCCCCCTTGTCTGATGGTTTGAAAACCAGTTGTCTGTTTTGACTTAATTTCTGTAAACTCAACCATTCTTGTTTATTTAAATTAAATTGTATATGTTTTCTCTCCTTTATTACCAAGTCATATTCTTTTTCCACAGGATATTGTAGTACATTAGCAAACTGTTGAATTATTTCATCCCTAAAATTGGGTATAAAATTGCTTTTATATGGTACATCATCTGTATTTAACTTACAATAACCATCAAACATACAAGAATGAAAACTCGCTTCACTCATTTCAGAATCGGCATCACTATACTGATCATTTATATAATTAGCATTTTCAGCAAAGTAAGATTTTAAATTCAAATTCCTAATATATTTAAATATTTCACATTTTAATTTATACCCCTTAGGAATAACTGTGGGGATGAATTTAATACCTTTATTCAACACTGAAATGTCTTCAGCAGTTAGAACATAATTAGACAAGTTAACAACATAATTACTAATACATTTTTGTTGTTTGTTAATACCACTTGCCTTTTTTGAAAGTCCTAGTGTGGGAATATGATTCCCTGTTGTTCTCATATCCATATTCTTGATTTCTGGTTCTCTCATAGTTGTTACTTGCAGATCCAAGAAAAGCTTTATTTAAATACCCTGGATTTTCTACTTCTAGAAGTCCAGGAAATGGGTTTTCTTCCTCACTGTCCCCATAAAGGAATAAGGACTCACTTCCTGCTGATGAAATGTAGCCGTTCACACTACTCTTTGCTGCTCCTTGTTGAAACCTGACCTGTTGACATTTTTTAGATAACTATATATGTCAAGTGTACACACACACATAGATGTGGGGAAGTGACAAACAGACAGTGATAGACAAAGAGATACAGGGGGACAAACACAGCAGCATGGGTCACACACATGCGTACCCTGAATGCCATACAGTGATGTCCTGCTGTGGACAATGGCACACTGGCTTTAAACAGCTGCATGTACAAGCATTAAAGGTGAGCCCCATTGTGTAACAGTACTGAGGTTGGGGTGTTAATATCATATCACCTGTGTGTGTGTGTGTGTGTGTGTGTGTGTGTGTGTGTGTGTGTGTGTGTGTGTCTGTAGGTCTAAGTATTAGCAGACTGTTCCCACTCAGTACACTTCACATTGCCCTACTTCACACGATCTGCTGCTGTCACTCACCTTAGAAGTACCATTGGACACCAATCATCCCTATAAGCTCTGTAGCACGTGTGATAACTGTGTAACACTATAGTACAAGTAACTAGATAGGTAGAGGTTATAATCTCAATACTGGCAACTGTGTGTGTGTGTGTGTGTGTGTGTGTGTGTGTGTGTGTGTGTGTGTGTGTGTGTGTGTGTGTGTGTGTGTGTTTGTGTATGTGTCTGTAGGTCTAAGTATTAGGAGACTGTTCCCACTCAGTACACTTCACATTGGCCATCTGCACAAGATCTGCTGCTGTCAGTCACTTTAGAAGTACCACTGGACACCTAGTACTCTTATAAGTTCTGTAATACATATGATGACTGTGTAACACTATAGTACATGTAACTAGACAGGTAGGGGTTCTAAACCCAGTACTGGCAACTCTGTGTTTGAGACAGTTGTGTGTGCAAGACTGAGGGAGTTGTGTGTTTGTTTGCAGGTGAAACAGTTTTATGCCATTCCCACCCACAAGACTTCCAACTGCACCACTTTATCAGTCCAGGTGATGTCATTCCCTTTATCAGCAACTTTGCCCAGCTGTCAGCCTAGTAAGCTCTGTAGTATGGGTGAAAACTGCATAACATTGTAGTACAAATAGTTAGGTAGGGGTTCTACTCTCACATCTACCAAATATGTGTGTGTGTGTGTGTGTGTGTGTCTGTTTGTAGGACAAAGTATGTTGACAGGTTTAACACCCACTGCCCTACTTTATCAGTCCTGCTGATTTCATTCCCCATATCAGTACTTTTGGCCAGCTGGCAGCCCAGTAAGCTCTGTAGCGCATGTGATAACTGCCTAGCACTATAGTACAAATAACTACTTAAGCAGGGGTTCTATTATTGTATTCAACAAATGTAAGTGTGTAAGTTTGTAAGCAGAAGTATTTTGATATGTTTCCCACCCACTGCCCTACTTTATCAGTCCTGCTGATGTCAATCCCCATATCAGTACTTTTGGCCAGCTGTCAGTCCAATAACAATAAGCTCTGTAGGGGGTGTAATAACTGCCTAACACTATAGTACAAATAACTACTTAGGGAGTTGCCCTATGATTCAACGGCAGGGATCGGCGGACATATCATAAAAGTTGTATTTTGTATATTTGACATTGTTTGCAATGCCAATGGCCATAAACTTGGCCATTGGCATGCTTCATAAATGATATGCAGCCTTTATTTGGAGCTGTCATAGCTCCGTTTTGGAGTTTGCAGTACCGTACTCAGTTATTAACCGACTACATTTCTGCATCTTACGCTAGTCCTGCACGCCCTGATTCCTGCTTCCTGGATAGCAGATTTACCTCATTTACATGGTTTTCACCTGAAAATGGAGTGATTTACATACAGGGGCTGGGGACGTGCAGCACTAGTGCTACAGCGCTCGCGCACGTCAGACGTGCACATACATGGATCGCACAGCCGCCATATTGGCAATTTTTCATCTTACACTAATCATGCATGCCGTGCAAGCTTTTAACCTTGGATTTTATATCACCCCCAGGGTCATCTTCTGATATTATTTCCATCACCATAACTCTAAAGCTATGTTCATTGCCATGATTCATGACATGTTTAGCTAGGGTGTTTGTGCTTATAGAATTATTAATATTGTATAGATGTTCCATAATACAGTCACGCAATCTTCTGTCCATCTTGCATATATAAGTTAGGTTCAGATAATGATACATTCTTTATTTCAGAATTTTTAGATATTTCAGTAATGGTTAGCATGTTATTATATTGTACTTTTGAGCTTAGTGTTTTGTTTTAGCCATGCATATATAATTGTCTAGTGGTTTTGTTTACTGATGTAGTTTTTTTTTCTTTTAGAAAGGAACTATGTGATGTTATTCATTAATTAAATAGTTGTTATTGGAATTTCATTGGATGAAGTTTGTTTAAAAGGTCTGTGATCCATTAGTATGTTATCTGATGAAGCAGTTGTAAAACTGTGAAAGCGCTCACAAAATAAAAACATTTGAAGTTGACTTTAGATTTATTTTTGGCTGAACTTTGATGTGCTTATCTTGATTTGGGTTGGTTCATCATTTATTTTTCATGAATTCATATATATATATATATATATATATATATATGGTTCTACCTGACTTCACCGACACGCCGGAACATCGACAGCGAAATCGGGAGCCGCAGAAGAGCGAAAGTGCAGAAGACCGACGCGACGGGACCCAGAAGATCGACAGTGCAGAAGACCGACCCGACGGATGAAAGCACCGGCGCTGAGGATGCCGAAATGGGAAAAGGCTGTGTAAGTATGCGGTAGTGACGGACGTTAGGGTGCGAGTAAGGTAAGTGGGGGTAGGGGTGGGTTTAGTGAGTTAGGTTAGGAGCTGGTCAGGTAAGTGTCGCGGTAGTGAATGTGTTTGGGTTAGGGGCGGATAAGTGAGTTAGGTTAGGAGCGGTCAGGTAAGTGCGGTAGTGATTGTGTTTGGGTTAGGGGGATAAGTGAGTTAGGGTTAGGAGCGGGTCAGGTAAGTGTGCGGTAGTGATTGTGTTTGGGTTAGGGGGATAAGTGAGTTAGGGTTAGGAGCGGGTCAGGTAAGTGTGCGGTAGTGACGGACCTTAGGGTTAGGGTTTGGGTCAGGGTTGTAGGTAGTTGTGTATGTGAGGTTTAGTGTGGGTTTGCAGGGATTTTGGTGTGCTTGTGTTGTGTATGTGGTTTTTGGATGGGGAATGTGTTTTGTTTGTTGATTGTGGTGTGTGAAGTGTATAAGGTTTCGTGTTTGTGTACCGCCGGTTATTTCGTTGTCGGGCATGTGGATTTTCGTGTTTTTGTACTGTCGGTTATGTGGTTTCGGTGATTGCGTTTATCGGTGTTGTGGTGTTTCGGTGAAGTCAGGTAGAACCATATATATATATATATATATATATATATATATATATATATATATATATATATATATATATATATATATGTATATATATATATATATATATATATATATATATATATATATATATATATATATGTATGTATATATATATATATATATATATATATGGGTCTACTTTACATACCAGCGTTATTCACCGACACTCCGTTTACCGATACCTAAAGACCGAAAGTACTACATACCGAAAGTGTAACACGCCAACGATCGTAATCCCAACAATTGCAATTAACAGCAAATTACGTAATATTCAGCATTACTGTATAAATGTACCATACATCTACAGGAAGTAGCCTACCATGATCAGTATTTGTGAGCAGTATCACAGTATTGGTGATGTATTTGAGGAGGTTTCGTTTGAAGCGTGCAAAAGTCAAAGCAAAATTACTCCTTTACTGACAACGACTACTGCACGCTTCAAACGAAACCTCCTCAAATACATCACCAATACTGTGATACTGCTCACAAATACTGATCATGGTAGGCTACTTCCCTGTAGATGTATGGTACATTTATACAGTAATGCTGAATATTACGTGATTTGCTGTTAATTGCAATTGTCGGGATTACGATCGTCGGCGTGTTACACTTTCGGTATGTAGTACTTTCGGTCTTTAGGTGTCGGTAAACGGAGTGTCGGTGAATAACATTTTCGGGTATGTAAAGTAGACCCATATATATATTTATATGTATGTATGTATTTATTATTCACTTTTCTATATATATGTGTATGTATATATCTGTATTATATTTATATGTATATATTTTATATGTATATCTCTATATACATGTTATGTATAGATTTTTCCACACATATGCATCTCCATACATACCATATTTCCCCATAAATAAGAACAGCCCCCGGATTTCCAAAAGCTTGCACTGCATGTATGATTAGTGTAAGATGAAATTTCACCATTATGGCGGCTGAGCGATCCACATATGTGCACATCTGACGTGCACGAGCGCTGTAGCACTAGTGCTGCACGTCCCCAGCCCCTGTATGTAAATCACTCCATTTGCAGGTGAAAACCATGCAAATGAGGTAAATCTGCTATCCAGGAAGCAGGAATCAGGGAGTGCAGGACTAGCGTAATATGCAGAAATGTACTTGGTTAATAACTGAGTACGGTACTGCAAACTCCAAAATGGGGACATGACAGCCCCAAATAAAGGCTGCATAACATTGAGGAAGTATGCCAATGGCCAAGTAGATGTATGTCTGCCGATCGCAGCTGTTGAAGCCTATGGCAGTGGCGAGCAAACAGGATTGGTGGGGAAATAAGAAAATAAACCTAAAAAAAGCGGTCTAACTAAAATCAGTATTCCACCTTGCAAGTCAGTGGCAAGCAAAAGACAACCTGGCCAGTGAATAGTGGCTGCTAAGGGAGGAGGCACCGTGTGACACATGTAACCATGCATTAGCAGGCAATCTTATGCAAATGAAGGGAAGGATAGTGAATCCCAGTTTTACCCAGCATGTGAGGCAGGTCCCAAAAGCGTAAGAGTATGAATAGTGAGTGCAAGACTAGGAAGTAGGTGACATCATGGGTGGATGTGTCATGGATACTGTATGGGGATTGGAGCCCAGTGGCTCAGGTATGCTCCCAGCTTAGCACAGCCAACCTAAGAGGTGTGTATAAACCTTCCCAGCTCTCTTTACAAAGTGTAAGTGGGTGTGCGTGCTGTACAGGAAGAGAAAAGAAGTTAAACCAGGAAACAGCAGCAGTGTGCACATTCGAGTACTCTGCTTGTGTGGCGCAGCCCCGGGCTCAAACAAAAGGGCAATGGGAAGGGAAACCAGCAGTAGGAAGGTAATCAAGGTAAACTATCATATCTGTCAGGTGAAATGTATCAGAAACAGCCAATTACACAGGCAGCAGCACAGCCCAGCCCAGAACACTACTATAAACTAAGCAAACACCTTCCCCACTGGTTTTACCCACACTCTACACCACTGGTGTATACAAGTGGGGATTTGTTAACAAACAAATCTACAAAATGAGAAGGGCTGCTGCAGGCAACATAGAACAACATGTGCAAGAGGCTGAGGGTGGTGAGGATGTGCATGCTGCCGAACAACCCACAGTGAGGAAACGGAGAAGAGAGTACAGACCCAGGGTAACCTACCAGAGGCTACATGAGCTCGAGATACTGGAGTGCTATAGGGTGGACAGAACCCTCCTACAGCAAGTAGTAGAGCTGTGCTGGCCACACCTGACACACCAAACCAAATGAGGGGAACCCATCCCAGTGGATACCAAGGTATGTGTAGGCCTAGGTATACTAGCCACAGGTACCTCCCAAAGCACAACTGGGGATAACATGTGGACATCACAGGCATCAGCATCCAGAGTATTCCACCAGTTCCTGGATGCCATGTCAGCACATGCCAGTGAGCACGTATATTTCCTCAACACCCATGCGGTGTTGACCAGCAATATGCTTCTCTTCCACCAAATAGCAGAACACCCGTGGGTAGTGGGTGCTATATACTGCACGCACATATGCATCAAAGCACCACCTGGTGAGTAGGGTAGGGCCTACATCAACTTCAGGGACATCCCCACAATCAACTGCCAGGTCATATGTGATGCCCCGGGCATTATAATGAATGTGTGGGCTGGCTGCCCTGGAAGCTATGATGATTCCCACATATGGCGTCTGATGCAGCTGTACCAGAGATTTGCCAATGGGGACATCCCTTATGGTCACCTAGTGGGGGATGCTGGGTACACACTGGAACCGTGGCTGATAACACCCATCAGAAATGCACACACACCTAGACAATGCCATAATGAGGCACAAGCACAGGCCAGACATATGATAGAGCATGTGTTTGGGATGCTCAGGTCACGGTTCCAGTATCTGGACACATCTGGTGGAGCCTTGCAGTATTCACCAGCAACATGTACCCAAATAGTTATGGTATGTTTGATGTTACACAATATGATCCTGCGGAAACAGCTGCAGCTGGAACAGCATGAGGCAGGGCCACACAGCCCCCCACCAATGCCAAGGCCTGCACAGGCACAGAGTGACCCGGAGGAGGAAAAACCTAAGCCTGCCCCAGTAGGCAGAAGGAGGCATGCCCAGCATGCCCTGGCCTTGGCAAAGAGGCAACACATAGTACATGCACTGACACAGCAGGGTCCCAGGGAATGATACCTCTCTCCAACTCACACATACAGTAAAAGGGATGCCAGCATTACACCACCTGTGCTCAACCATGTATAGGGAGTGTACTATGTGCATCCAACATAGGCAACCCTGCGGCACCATCTGCAAGTCTGGCACACCCACAAGGTAAGTCAATCAACCTACCAATTGCCAAATGGAGTAGAATGTATTGTCACCTGTAGCTATGGTATGGATGTGAGCATGCAAGGGAATTGGGCAGCTGAATGTTATGACAGTAGACACCCATAGTGGCACCCTGACATGTGTAACACATACTGGAGTCAGCAGAGTAGCCAGTACTACACATGGTGACATAAACCACTACAGGAAATGTGCTGTGCAAAATGTGTGACCATATGACCCACACAGGCCAGTCAAAATGGTTCATATACCCAACAACAGTTGCAGCCAGCAGGACAGGTGGACACAAACCCAAACAGGGCCTGTGCCATGGCCCCAGAATGATGGCTAGGGTTAACCCCACCCCAGGCCTACACAGACAGATCACAGCAGGGCAGGCAGTGGGATGCCAGTACTGAAGGGTAGGACATCAGACAATAATATGTAGGGCAACCAAAGCCATGATATGTAGTACACAGGTGTGCCTCCGGATAGCATGATAGGTAGCAATACAGAATGAAATGGAGTGCATGACATACCAGTACAGTCATAGCAAATGTGTACGTGTCACTTGTGCTCCTCCCATCCTACATAGCAATGTAATGACAGTTGGGTGTGCCCCCCCACTCCCATGTAGACATGTAGAAACAGTCAGGTGTGCCCCCCATCCTACATAGCGATGTAATGACAGTCAGGTGTGCCCCCCAACCCTGTGTAGAAATGTACAAATAGTCAGGTGTGCCCCCCCATCCTACATAGCAATGTAATGACAGTCAGGTGTGCCCCCCACTCCTATGTAGACATGTAGAAAGTCAGATGTGCCCCACCCCCATTCCAGCCTAGAAATGTAGTAACAGTTTGCCCCCCCAATCTAGTATAGAAATGCAGTACCATGTATGCATAGGTCTAATATGAGTGGAGCAGAGATGCCCAGAGGTGGCCAAGGTAACAGGATAGGTTGTAGCATGTGCACAATATGCAGGTCTGTGTGTGTTAAGATGGTGTGTGTTTCATATTGTGTGAGAGTGGTCAGTATGTATGCATGTCGAGGTAAGACCTGGTGCCCATAACCCAGTACTGCTGATGACAGGGAGAAGCCCTCACACCTGCAGTGCCAAGGACAATCCCCACCAGTATACCACCTGCCAGCAGTAAGCCAATGTAAATGCATGGGGGTAATATGTGTCACCATCTGAAAGACTGACATGGCATGGCTGTTGGGCTAGATATACAAGCGGTACACAGGCGGAAGTACTCCAGACATACAGTATACATTGTATCACTGTGAAATGGAGACACCCTTGGAATTGTGCATACAGGTAAGTATCACAGCAACCGATCCTGTTTTAGGGGATATCGGTGATGCCCGCTCGAACAACTGCAGATCACAAAGCAGGCAGGACTGATGTATTGGGAAACAGCTGGTGTACATGTACATGCCAGCATATCTGGAATGGCACATGCATATCTGTGTGTCAGATGCAAGTAGTGTCCATAGCACACATGCACACAGCTCATGCAAACACCACCCACAGGTACCTCACTGGCCATATCCCTGTTGTGGGGAATGGGCACAGTGTGACCCCTCCTGTACATGGCAATATTGGAGGAATGCAGCATGCAGTGCAGGTGTCCCATGCAGGTGTGTCCCTAGTTGTATGTAGCACCCTACCAGCATCCACACCACCTGATCATGACTGATAGAATGAATGTGCATGAACACCCATCACACCTACCCTGTCACCCCAGGGGAATACACTGTATGGTGGTCTGCGACTGTAGGCCTGTCAGAATGCAATGGCCTGCCACAAGTGGCCCGCAGCAACCTAATGCCCCACAAGCCTCTGTCAAAGGTCTGTGTCTCACACATACTGCCAATGAATGTTAAGTCATGGACACCCACAAAAAGTACAGTTTTGTACCTACCATAAATGTAGATGTTCGAGTGTATATACTGTTGCAGTCATCACACTTGGGTTATCCTGTCGTCAGGCGGTCCCGCAGTCAGCCGAATCCCAAAGTCTTGGTCCAGCATTGGTTGTCGTCACTTCTTCCCTGATGTCAGTGCGACAGGGGTATAAAAGAGGCAGCCGATGCCATTTTCTTCAGTTTTTCTTGCCCCAGATGTCAGGTGCCCCCAACTAGGAAGGCAATACAATAACTATGCAAAAATACCTTGTTAGATAAACAATAGTACTAGCTGTTAGCAAATACACCATATAGACATGCATCCAATTGATTGATGTACATGGAGTTATAACTAACACCCTGGTATGCAGAGGGGATGGTGGGAGGGTAACCTGGACTGCAGCAGTATATACACTCGAACATCTACATTTATGGTAGGTACAAAACTGTACTATGTTCATCGTGTTATAATGCTGCAGTCATCACACTTGGGTTGAATCCCAAAGCTATGAATGGGTGTCTGGCACTAAACTGGGTTAGGCGAAGCTAGGATGCCCTGCAGAACTGCAGTGGCAAAACCAGCTCAGTTTTTTTGAGTATAATGGAAGGTGGTAGTGCTTGGTAAAGGTGTGCACTGAACTCCAAGTGGCTGCCTCCAGAATGTCCTTGGTTGGAACCCCCCTGAGAAAGGCTGCTGAGGTTGCTGTAGCCCTGGTAGAATGGGGCTTAATATTAACAGGCACTGCTTTCCCATGGTGCGAGTAGCAAAAGCAGATACAATGTGCTATCCATTTGGAGATGGTCTGTTTTGAAATAGCCTTTCCTTGTGAACCTGCAGCATAGGATACAAAGAGTTGGTCAGTTTTTCTGAAGGTCTTTGTCTTATCTAAATAGTAACGTAGCTGTCTGTGAATGTCCAAAGAGTGAAGGAGTCTTTCTCCTTTATTCTGGGGGTTTGGATAAAAGGTGGGTAAATGAATGGTCTGATTCAAAGCCACACTGGATACTACCTTTGGCATCAAGGTAGGGTTAGTTCGTAAAGAGACTCTGTCCTGATGGAAAATGATGAAAGGTTCCACTGCCATAAGTGCCTGTAGTTCTGAGACCCTGCATGCTGAGGTGATAGCCAGCAACAGAGCTGTTTTCCATGACAAGTATTGTAGTTCAGCTGAGAAGGCTGGTTCGAAAGGAGGCAGTGTTAATTTTTCCAAAACAAAATTGAGGTCCCAAGCTGGCGTTGGGGGTTTTCTGGGGGTCTTATATTCTTAGCCCCATCTGAGAAACTGCCTTAGTAAAGGGTGTGAGAAAATGGGAGGATCCATATTATATTGAGCTGAAATGGCTGAAGCATGGATCTTAATTGCTGAGAAAGAAAGGCCTTTGTGTAACATCTCAGTTAAGTATTGCAGTATTTGAGGAATGTGTGGTATCCCAGGATTTTGGCCTTTAGCCTGGTTCCATGCACAAAATCTTTTCCATTTGTCTTAGTAAGTTTTTCTGGTGCTGGGCCTCCTGGCCTCCAAAATGACATTCAGGATGTCCTTTGAGAGAGGTATTGATTGATAATTCAAGATATTCTCCATGCAGCTAAATTTAAAGTTCTGATCTGGCTGTGAAGGATCTGAGAGTTTTTCTGAGTCAACAGAAGTGGGAATTGAGGCAAGATCCATGGAGGGATGTGAGTCAAGTTCCTTAGTAATGGGTACCAGTGCTGGCGTGGCCAGTCCGGAGCAGTGAGGATCATTTGTGGTCTCTCTGATCTGACTTTCAATAATACCTTGGTCAATAGAGGTAGTGGTGGGAAGGCATAGACTGTCAATGCTGTCCAACTGAATGATAGGGTGTCCACTTTCCAGGCTAGGGAGTGATAAGTCCTTGTGCAAAATTTTTGTAGTTGGCAATTGTTGGGGTAGGCAAATAGATCTATGTCTGGGCGTCCCCACCTTTGAGTTATCATTGAAAATACTTGTGGGTGTAGTCTCCACTCATGAGGATCTGCCATATTTCTGCTTAATTCGTCTGCCAATATGTTTTCCTTTCCTGGCAGGAATTGTGCTTGTAGTTGTACTTGGTAAGTCAATGCTGTGCTCCACAAGGTCATTGCCTGTTTGCATAAAGGGTAGGAGTGTGTTCCTCCCTGTTTGTTTATGTGCCACATAACTGTGGTGTTGTCTGTCCTTATTAGTAATTGTCCTGGATGCAAAAGGTCCTTGAAGGCTGTCAGTGCATTTTGCACAGCTAGCATCTCCTTTTGGTTGATGTGAAGATGCATTTGTTTTGCAGACCATTTGCCCTGTATGCACTGTCCTGCCATGTGTGCTCCCCAGGTGTAGTCTGAAGAATCTGTTGTCATAGTTTGGTTTGCTGGAGGTAAGACAAAAGGAAGACCCTTGTTTATTTGACATGCTTGAGCTCACCATAGGAACTCTTTTTGAAGGTAGGGAATGAGAGGTATACTTGATTCGAGACTGTGCCTGTGTTGAGTCCATAAATTTTTCAGGTACCATTGTAATTTCCTCATATGCAGCTTTGCATATGGGATTAGTTGAATGCAGGATGCCATGAACCCCAATGCCTGCAGGATTTTCCTTGCAGTGAGCTGGGTAAAAGTTGCCATCTTTTTGAAGTACTGAGTCAATTGTTTTTGTTTGTCTGGCGTGAGATAAACCATCTGGGCCATTGTATTTAAGCTGGCACCCAGGAATATTATCTGTTGTGAGGGTATTAGCTTTGACTTCTGTTTGTTTACTGTGTACCCTAGGCAACTGAGCAGCTTTGTTACAAATTCCAGATGCTGTAATAGAATGTCCTTGCTGTCCGCTTGGATCAGGCAGATGTCCAGATATGGATAAATTTGTATTCCTCATTGTCTGCAGTATGCAATTACTGATGCCAGGCATTTCGTAAACACTCTGGGCGCAGTAGATAAGCCAAAGGGCAATGCAGAGAATTGATAATGCGTTGTACCTGCCAAAAATCTGAGGTATCTTCTGCAATCTTGTCTGATAGGGACATGCAGGTATGCCTCTTTGAGGTCCAATGTTACCAGCCAAGACTCCTTGCCCAGCATGGGAAGAAGCTGCTGTAGTGTGAGCATTTTGAATTTGGGTACCTCCAGGTATGTGTTTAGAATTGAGAGGTCTAAAATGGGTCTCCAGGCTTTGTCCTTTCTTGGGACTAGAAATAGTCTTGAGTAAAAACCTTGACCTTGCTCCTTTGTAGGTACCTTTTGAATTGCTTTCATATCCATGAGAGCTGAAATTTGCATTTGTGCCTCTGCCCATTGGTTTGGAGGCAGATTTGGCATGCCTCTCATCCGTGGTAAAATGTGAAAATGAAATCTTTAGCCTCAGGTAATGATATCCAGAACCCATTTGTCCTTTGTTATGATGTGCTAATTTTGTGGAAATAGAGCCAGTTTTCCTCCCAAAGGTGCTACCAGGGCAATTCTGCTTGGCAGGTGAAGAGGGAAGTCATTGTGTTTGTTTCCTGAAGGGTTGAGATCTTTCGTCTCCACCTCTTTGAGTTGTTGTATGCCATTGTCTAGGCCTGAAAGAACCTTGTGACTGGCCTCTGCCCCTTGGACGTCTGTACCTACCTCTTTGGGGTCTGTCTGATGCAGGAAAGGACCAGTTTTTTGATGGCCAGTTTCTGCTGTAATGAGGAGGTTGTACCTGTAAAAAATCTTTAACTGTTTGCATAGATTTTGCCTTTTCTTCCATTTTCTTTAACACTTCCTCTGTTTTGACACCAAATAACACATCCTTCTGCAATGGAGCATCCAATAACTTTGCTTTGACATGTTCTGGTATGGCTTGTTCTTTAAGCCAAGCATGCCTACGTATTACAGACCCTGTGACAGCTGCTCTACATGAGGCTTCCAATGAATCAAAACCACACTGTAAGGTATGCTTTCCCACCTGTTCTGTTGCATGCAGCAAATCCTGTATCTCTTTGAAATCAAGTTGATCTGTCTGAGGGATCATTTTCTGCTTTAACTGTGTAATCAAGTACTGCTGGTATTTTAGCATGTGGAATTGGCAGTTTAAGGCCCTCATGGCCAAAGTGGCAGACGTATACACTTTCTTCCCCCATCTTTCTAATGCTCTGGAATCTCTTTCAGAAGGTAGTGGATTCTTAGCAGTAGAGGCCTTAATCCCTTTGGGACCCTGGGAAATGGTTTCAGGGTCTGCAGCAGAGCTTTTATATAGAAACTTATGAGTATCAGGAACTCGGTAGTATCTGTCTGGTTTAGCTGGTACAGGAGGTAAGGAATATGGGTTTAGACTGAATTCGGTGTAAACATCATCCAAAATGTCTAAAACTGGAGGAATTGCCAGGGGTCTATGCTGTGGAAGAAGAAGAAGAAACTCACGGAGTCTTTTCTTAGAGTCAGAGTAATCTTGGCCTTCCCAGTGGAAGTGTTCCCTCATGGTGTGTAAAATTTCCCCAAAAGAGTAGTCTTCAGGGAGGGGACAGAGGGAATGGACTCTTCTGCATCTGAGTCTTCATAAGGAGGGAAGGAATAATCCTGGTCCTCAGAGTTGCCTGAGGAAATGGATGCTTGGTCAGAGGAAGGATAATCTTCCTCCAGTCTAGGCCTTTTGTCAGGAGGGGGTTGGGAACCCCTGATAAGGGTAATTAAATCCACAGCCATCTTAAGCATCTGTTTTTTAGGCATAGGGGCCTGTGGGGGGGGGTATGTGGACCCGGTTTCTTAACTTTCAAGGGGGCTTTAAGTTTAGACTTAGTAGAGATAGTTGTCGGTTTGAAGACACCTTCAGAAAACGAAGGCCTCTCCAAAATTTCCTGATCATCATCAGGGCTGGCGTCCAAGGGGTGAGATGGAACTGGCTCCTGAGGCCCAGCTGATTTGGTCTGGGAGGCCGTCTGAATTTCAGAATCAGCGGTAGTCAGGGGCTGCATAGGCACCTCTCTGAAAACCAGAGAACCGGCGTCAGGCCTTGCTGAGGCCTTGGTATCTGGTCTTGGCCTTGGCTGCCTATCCTTATCCTTGCATTTTTTAAACATTGCTGATGTTGGTTGCTCCAACGGCATGCTATAGCTAAATTTTCTGCCAAAATAATGTTGGGCGAATTCTGCCAGAAGTTTTATTGTAATTTTGTTGAACCTAGCACAAAACCGACAACCAGAGACATCGTGGTCTGGGCCTAGGCAAGGAATACAATAGGAATGAAAATCCTTATGAGGTATTTGCTTCCCACAAGAAATGCAATTATTAACTTTGTCTGACATCGGTCTGAGGCAAGAAAAGTTTCCCCAATGGGGAACTTAGCTTTAGAGAAGACTTTGGGCTAAAATTTGATCCGAAAATCTCAGGAGCTGGCCGACCGGCACTTGCAAACTGCTTCTGCTTCGGGCACCGCACGGCAAGAAAGACTGAAGAAAATGGCGTCAGCTGCCTCTTTTATACCCCTGTCACACTGACGTCAGGGAAGAAGCGACGACAACCAACGCCGGACCAAGACTTTGGGATTCGGCCAACTGCGGGACCGCCTGACAACAGGATAACCCAAGTGTGATGACTGCAGCAGTATAACATGATGAACATCAGCATAACACACTCCACATAAGCCATATGCAAGGTCATGTGGACAAACCACAGCAACATGTCCACCATGACCCACTGCATGAAATGTGGACCACCACTAACATACACTTGTGATGGGTTGATACCCTTAGGGGAAGTATCATAGAATGTCTGCATAATGTATGGAAGAGGTTACAATAACAGTGGGGGTTGGGGGGGGGGTGGGAGCATTGCCAGCATGGAATGTGCAGAGTCTGACACCAAGCTGTGTGCCCACACTATCTCTGGCTCCAAATACCTGAATGGGTGCCTACACATCTGCCCGTACACCACAATAGGGTTAATGTCCTGACCCATGGACCCTGCCTCTGGGCAACCCCTGCGAATATGTACAGCTGTGAGTCATTGCAACAGCAAGATAAGACCATACTGTCTTGTCAATGGGTGTACAAGTATGGTACCCCCCACCAGCACTCTACCAGGGTGCTGAACCAGATACGCAGACCCAGCAGCAAGTGTCTGCAGCTCCCCCTCCAGAATGCCATAACGTACCATGAATATGTAGGTGTCTGCCCACAAAACCGGACACAGCTACAGTCATCCTTGTCCCCCAAGACAGCACGGTGAGCAAGAATGCCCACCTGGCAGTACATGAAGACAGATAACATCACTATGTATACCAGTACACATGTCTGAATATCTCTGCTAACAGCCGTACCATGCAGCTGAAGCAGCACAGACACAATCACGTACAGTACACACTATCCCATGCACAGTTTGTCCCCATATTGCCAAATGATTGACAGATACCCGGCATAAACACCTTGCTACCTGTTGGTGTACAACACAAAGGCCTGCACTGGAGTACAAACTACCTGGTATTGATCCACACATTCTATACCGACGGCCATACTGGGCATGCTCACACATTTAAACACATGAAGGCCATGTCTGCAAACACCAGTGGACCAGACACATCTGGCAGTCGCAGTTCTTAGTGCAGACATATGTCAGTATGCATCTCTCCTGCCTTGCACACACAGTGGATAGGAATACAGAGATATATGTAAGGACAACACACTATAATAAGCCAAAGGTAGATGGACATAGATGTGTGGAAGAGGGTGACTGTGACTAGGAGGCATCCAAGCCTGTCCCACCCAGCACACAGCCAAAGGGCCCCAAACACATGAGGTGCAGATGTCACCCACTGCAGATAATAGCCACCAGTATCTGTCAGCATTACAGACTATGTGGTGCACGTGCCAGCTGTGCAACATGACTGTACAAGGAACTAGTCATCTGATAGCTGTATACACGTACCTGTGACATATGACCCCATGTGTGCCTGCATGTTGCGTGTCAACCACTAGATGAATGGGTTATGGCCCATGCACACACCGACCTCCCCATAGCCCTACTATGACAAGCCTGCTGAGGTCATCCAATGTGAACTACACCTTTGGGAGAGTTGTAGCCCAGTAATCTTCGTGGCACATCCCATAACTGCATACTGCTGTAGTGTGATAAACTAGCTAGGTAGGTGTTCTAACCCCAGACCTGGCAACTGTGTGTGTCTCTGTGTGTGTTTGTGTGCATGTAGGGAGCAATGCTTTTTAGGGTACTCATACTCCTTACAATTCATATACCCAACATTGTCAAGGCTGCTGATGTCACCCACCTAGAAATACCCCTCTGGGAAGCTTGTTGCCCAGTAATCTCTGTAGCACGTCCTGTAACTGCATACTGCTGTAGTGTGATAAAGTAGTTAGGTAAGTGTTCTAACCCCAGACTTGGCAACTGTGTTTATGTGTGTGTGTGAGACTCAGTGTGTGCATGTCTGTCTGTCTCTGACTGAGTGGAGAACAATGCTTTTTAGGGTACTCATACTCCTTACAATTCATATACCCAACATTGTCAAGGCTGCTGATGTCACCTGCCTAGAAATACACCTCTGGGAAGGTTATTGCCCAATAATCTCTGTAGCTCGTCCTGTAACTGTGTACTGCTGTAGTGTGACAAAGTAGTTAGGTAGGTGTTCTAACCCCAGACCTGGCAACTGTGTGTGTGTGTGAGTCAGTCTGTGCATGTCTCTCTGACTAAGTGCAGAACAATGCTTTTTTAGGGTACTCACACTCCTTACAATTCATATACCTAACTTTGTCAAGGCTGCTGGTGTCACCCACCTAGAAATACACCTCTGGCAAGGTTGTTGCCCAGTAATCTCGGTTGTGTGTCTTGTAATTGTGTACTGCTGTAGTGTGATAAAGTAGTTAGGTAGGTGTTCTAACCCCAGACTTGGCAATTGTGTGTGTGTGTGTCTGTCTGTCGCTAACTGTGTAGAGAACAATGCTTTTTAGGGTACTCACACTCATTACAATTCATATACTCAACTTTGGCAAATCTGCTGTCACCCGCCTAGAAATACACCTCTGGGAAGGCTGTAGCCCAGTAATCTCTGTAGCATGTCTGGCAACTGTGTACTGCTGGAGTGTGAATTAGAACTGTGGTAGGGTTCCATCTCCACCCATGGCAGTTCTGGATGCTTTGTGTGTGTTTCAATGTCTGTGTATGGAGCAATGCATTACAGGCTAGTCACTCACAGTACATTTCAAATGCCCTACTTTGGCAATCCTGCTGATGTCATTCATTGTGAAATACACCTTTGTGGAAGGAGTACTCCAGTAATGTCCATGGCACATACTGCAACTGCGTAATGCTGTAGTATAATAAACTAGTTAGGTAGGGGTTCTACTCCCAGGCATGACAGGTGTGTGTGTGTGTGTGTGTGTGTGTGTGTGTGTGTGTGTTTGTAACTCATATCCTGTGTAGAAGTGGTTGTGAGTGTGTGACACCTGTGGCCAATGTGGAGCAAGTTTTGCATATTTCTTATATGGTGGCCCTACTATATATCACAATGTCAGCCATACAGGGATAACAGACATAAAATAGCTGAAAGGCTGGGGTGCAAAGCTATACCCATACATGTGACATCAAGACCAGGCAATCACAGTTAGCAACCCCAGTATTACCCAGAGCACACTCTCAATCCATGTCTCATACACACACACATATGCCTATGCAACAGCCAATATGTGGGTAGTACACTGCATACTGGCCACTGATAGTAACTATAGAGTGATAGCAGTGGGCTACAGAGAGCATGTCCCCCTGCCCATCTGTTCAATATGCATGTACATGCAGACAGTGCACCTCCCCCATGTTCCACAATGGACACCTGCAGCACGTGTGGTGCCTTCATATGTGACCCACAATGGACATACCATGCCTGACAACATGCCCTGTATGGACAGATGCCACTGACATCAGGGAATGCTGTTAGCATGCTATCAATGTAGGTGCAGGGTAAACCTGCTGTCCATTACCAGTTCCTGCCACAGGTGGGCATGACTGGCACATCTGATGATAATCTTTGTTCACAACATGGGCCAGACTCCCCAGGTATAGTTCCACAAGTCACTGTACATGCATGTAGGAGGTGTGGACATCCCAGACACCATCCATGTCATGGACTAAGGAACACATACATGGTAAGTGATGCACAGCATTGGCCACACACAATAGTCACCCAGGTGACTGGATGGGGGATACAATACTCACTTGTGTGGGCAAATGCAGAAACTGCAGCCCTGAGCTGCCTTGCAGACCATTGTCATGTGGCCTGAGGCCAAGGTGTACCCATCGCCTACCCTTGTATAGCCTGCTGGCACAGTTGACCATCACACACCCGTGCAGATATGCACCCATGCATGTCAGTACTGGCACCCTGAGTGTTTGTGTGTGTGTTGTATGGTGTGTATGTCCACATTCACACTCACTACAACCCCATGGCCATACTGAAGCATGCTGTCTGATGTATGACACCTCCTCATAATCTTTGCCCATATAACCTCCATATGGCCCATGTGGTGCATGTGATACCTGCACAGTGATGTGTTGTGGTAATCCCACTACTAATAAGTTGTAGTCCTGGCCCTGCCAAGTGTGTCAATGTGTGTGCATCCCTGTGAGAGTGTGGCTTTGTTGATGCTGGCACCTGTTCATGCGGACAGGCATGTGTACATCACCAACCATATATCTACCACATCCCTGTTGCAGATGTCACTCACCATCACATATATGTTCTCAGTGCTCCACAACAGGTAACCCATGTGGTGTATCCCATAACTGCATCGAACTGTGATAGCACTACATAGTCTTTGTGGGGTTGGTATCTTCTGCTGGTAGGTGTGCGACACACACATGCTTTGGTTTTACTCTCCCACCCCTCCCTGACATGCATTTGCCTTTGTCTGCCTCTCCCACTCCCTCTCTTGTGGATGTGGAGACCCACACCTGCTTTGCTTAGGCAGCAGCGTGTGTATTTTAAGTGATGCTCATGATCAGCTGATGGCCTCTGCAAGAATTGCAACCCTCCCCTAGCTGATTGCATGTGGAACAGCTGTGCTAACATTCCCATAGCCAATTGCATGGAAACACACTCCAATATCTAGGAACATCATTCACTGTGAGCAGGAACTAGATCTGTTGTTTGTCAAACAGCATCTCAGATGGACTGGGGATTTACCTCTTACAACATACACTGTCAAAAGTGGGCAACAAACAGGAGGGGGATATGCCTGACCTGACTACAGACTGTAAGTGCTGCTATACTGCATTTGGAGTAATGTTGGTTTAACAGTGTTTGTGTGGATATGGCTGTTGTACATGTCGCAATACCTGCCAGGTCAGTTCCATGTTTATGAGGAATCCCCATCTACAGGGTCATCTGCAGACTGGGCAGTGTTGTGCCTTTGGTTTCATGTGTTATCCACCCACGGAACATCTATCTGTGGACTGCAGAAGGTAGTGTGAGGATTGCAGTCTATAGATGGTGACGGCCATGACAGTTACTGACTTCAAATCCCTCATAAGACATGTTGCAACAAACCCCGTTACAACAGTAAATGTATGAGGTTATCACAGCAACATGTCAATATTGGCCCTGTGTATGTGCTTTCAGCCATACCTCTGTAAACCTTTTTACATATGTCATGCATGAAGTATTACATATGTGCTGTACACCATAATTAGTGTCATCATATCTGACAACAAACCAGTGATATCTCAGACTGCTACACATGTTATGTATAGTAGGGGTTATATTTGATGACATAACCTGGACATTCTGTGGTTGTTTGTAAAGTACTGAGATCTGTGTACATATGGTGAATGTCGGCAGTGTGTGTATTGTTATTATGTACTGTAGCCTGTGTACAGACTGTGGTATATGTCATTGTTCTAGTTCCCCTCCTATCTGATGTTACATGCTTCCCCACTGTATGGTACCGTAGTGGTGTACATGTTTGTAGGACCATACGCACACATGTTCCATACCACAGACAGCCATCAGACCAAACTGTGTAGCAACCCAGTATATGCAGGGTCATTCTGTGAGTGGCACATATGAGGATGAAGTAGAACAGATAGTCCATCTACTGTCATATTATGCTAGTTTACCATATGAGGCGGTGGCTGTGTTCACATTGGTTGTGGTTATGCACTTTCACACAGGTGTATCTTACCCTGTGCTGTGACATGCCTGTTGAGCCTGCTATATATGCAGGTACATGTGCATTCCCCTATAGGAGATGTAGGCCAGTGCTGAGCCAGTCTGCTGTAGCCTGCACAGTGCATTGTTACATGCCTAGCAGCTTATTGTACTTACCCAGTGAGATGTCATGTGCAGATACTTGCCAGATGTACTGCTGCCAGGCCTCCCTTAAAAGTCATGTATGTCAGACAGAGCAGTGGTATGCTGTACAGATGCATGTCAATATCTAGTGGGTAGTATATGGCCATGGCACCCCTGTATCAGCAGTCATTATGTGTCAGGCCAGACAGGAGTGTGTGAATGCATAACCTATGGTGACAAATCTATACCAGTCGTCATGTGTTAAACCCATCTACATGACTGACTGCATCCATATTGTCAGGCATGGTACACATGTTGTGCATTAAGGGCTTATGTGTATACCTCAGGACTGTACAGGATGTCAGAATTTCCACATATATTGTCCAATATCTGTGCTGCAGTCCACGGGGGCATTACTTGCTAGCAGTGGTACTTTACAATGATGTCCTTAGGATGTCTGTCAGTAGCCAATGGCACACATGTTATTAGCAGATGTGACCTCCCACACTGTCTGTAAAGACAATCCCAATGACAGTAGCAATAGTCTACTAATATACCTGCTATACATACCTGACATCCCCTTGCACTATGACTGTGGGACTATAGGGGCTGGGGTAGGGCTACACTCCATGTCCAGGACATATGGTGGAAATATATGTACATATTATTATCCAGATAGCCATATATATATATATATATATATATATATATATATATATATATATATATATATGTATATATATATATATATATATATATATATATATATATATATATAATTATACATGTGTAGTACTTCCAATCACCACTGTCATGGCAACCACTCACTATGAATCCCAACATTATGTGGGTGAGTTTCCTTTACATTTCCTGTGTGATGGAGATCCTTTCTGTGTGTGGGCATCAGTGTTACAGACAGCAGGTAGCAATACCTCTTACAGGAGAACCTGCACCCTCAGGACAGCCACATATATGTGGGAGGATCAGGAACTACAGACAGACTGTGAGTGGAGTTGTGTTATGCTTTGTATAGTACTGGTGTTACAGGGTGTGTGTGTGTGTGTGTGTGTGTGTGTGTGTGTGTGTGTGTGTGTGTGAGTACATACTAGTTTACCTTGGAATGCAATCTGTCTGTATAGCTCACTAGTGTGGGCCTATCCTCTTGCTGGACAGAGGTATGCCTATCATGTGTTGTCTGTCCACCACACAGGTCCTGTATCAGATTTTACACTGGCAGTGTGTGTGTTGCATGCTATCAGTACATGGCTACATCCATTTATGTTCCTAATGTCTTATTCCTGCACAAGGATATGTTGCAACACATCCTGTAACACCAGCAAGTTCCAGGGTATGTAACAGCAATATTGCAAGTATGGCCCTGTATTCCTGCCTTTGTCCAACACATATATGGCAGGCTATGTCCTGCTGTGATATTGTTAGGGGTTGTTAGGTAATGGCCTATCATTATTTACTGCTAGCATTCCTGCTATCATCCCAGTCATATTGTGGACTCCCACAACATGTGTTGGTCAGGGTCCATACATGTGACAAATACACTGACATTACCACAAGTAATGAATGTCCCCTTAGGGCTTGACTACAGGGTGTAATTGGAGGCTGCTGAACTACATCTGATATTGCTGATTGTTACTTATCTTGAAGGCAAATCCTTTGTCTACTGTAGTACGAATTGAAGAGCTTGGTCTGGACACCATAGTATGTTATATATCTGCACTGTCTGCATCTTCTATTTTTTGTGGGCCTTGCATCCATCACTGGTTAAATATTTCAGATTCTATGTGCTGTAGGTAATGGCATACATTATTGTATAGTAGACAAATAAAGGTTGTCTGTGTATACATACCTGTGTGTCATGTCATGTCCTTTGAATTGTGAATGGGTATATGTGTAATGTAGGTATTCCCTTTGTGGGAATGGTTGCCACACTACACATGTCACAGGTACCAGTTACAGGGCTTGAGGCTGAGGGATATACTTTGCACCCAGTACGTCCACACTACATATGTATAGCTACCTTTTGTCTGTGTATATGTGTATGTACCTATATATCTCATATATCTTACATATATATATATATATATATATATATATATATATATATATATATATACACACACACACACACACATATATGGCTCCCCTTCATAAGACTGAAACATCAAAAGCCTGAAATTCATAAGCCTGTGACCAAAAGTCTGAAAATTCAAAAGCTTGAAAACTCAAAAGCCTGAAACCCAAAACCCTGAAAACACACAAAATACATATACTGACTTTAAACAACATAAACCATATTATTTTCCACTAAGTATAAGCAGGGGGGGCAAGTCACCCTGCACCCTCCATGTGGGGGGCTGCACCCTCCACACCCCCTGCTACTTAAATATATCAACTCTGAGATTGCACTTCACTAGACTGCTTATACTTAGTGGAACATAACATGTACCCACATTATGGCACACTTTGTCTGGACTTCTTGCATTAAGAGATTGTGTGGTATGATAGTACTACATTTCCCGTGCTGTTGACTGTGCTGGATGATATGTTTGTGAAAATAAGATGGTTATGTACATCTGCTATGGTTTACTGGTAAATCGCTTAGTGTATGATGTGAAGGGTCCTGGGTTCGGGCCTTGCAGAGACTGTATATTTTGTTGCTGGGCAGAACACCAGCTGTTGGATACAGAGTGATTAAGGGATATTCGAGTGGATGTACGCAGGTGTGCGTGGATTTGCACAGAGCTAAGCAATGCTAACCTCAGGGTGCATTTTCTTACACTCAGCTTCTACTTTGCTTAATCTATGTAGGCGATGCTTAACCCCACGCAAACACATGTACAAACTCTTACAACTGCTTATCTATGCTTACTACTGCTTATTTGCGCTTACACCTGCTTACTAGTGCCTTAGTCATTATGACACTGACACTTCACATGTGCATTTAATGCAGTACTCCTGTTCAAATATAAATGTTATTTAGTAGGTTATACAGCAAAACGATGTTGATATACAGATTTCCCATGGAAAATAGAATGTGCTGCAGTGGTAATCGAACTGGGAATATCCATGCTCCCTTTCCTGGCCCCCGAGCTCCACGTACACAGCTTCCATCTATTCTCCAGTTGCTAGATCTGCCATACCACACCTCCACACCTTATGTCTCTGCATGTCTCGGTATTCCTCCATTATACTGTCTTGATGCAACCTTCTGCAGGCTCTTCATCCACTTAGTCCACGTACGTTCGAGACTTCCCTTGCTCCTCCTCCGATACTGGTGGACACATCTTTGTGACCCAGAAAGTCTGGTTCGTCCCACCAGGGACAGACCTATTATTGTGTCATGAGTAGATTTGGCTGGTCTACACTGTTTCCCCACTGGTAGCATCCTGCCAGGGGTTTGAGATGCAGCAGTTTGCTCACACATCAGACCAGCCTCATCTCCCGGTTGAGCAGATGAGACATGCCCCCATGGCGTGCTCCATTTTTCATTCCTCTCTTCAGTATTATGCAAGACTACTGTTCTCACAGTATGTGTGGACAGGCACTGTTCATTGATACTCATAGACTGCTCGGAATACTGTGATTGAGCATTGTGCACATGTTTGCTGGTATTAATCTACATACTTAAATGCATTTCCTATACTGTTGACTGACTGTGCTGGATGATATGTTCATGATATTGTATATTTGCCATGCCTTCGTGGTAACTCACTCGGACTGTAGTGTGCAGGGTGGGGGGGTCCTGGGAGTGCTGATTATTTTATTACAGGGCACAATGAGAGCTGTTGCCTACAGAGTGCCTAAGGCACTGTGGGGGAAGTGTAGGCGGGTATGCGCTGGTGTGCACAAAGCTCAGACTTGCTGACCTCCGGTTACGGCGTCTTACACTGGATTGGCCTCCACATTGCTTAACCAGTGTGGGCATTGCTTACCACCACCCAAACAGGGGTAATCCCGCTTGCTGCGGCATATCCCCACGTTACTTCATTAACATGTTAGTATTATATATGCTTAAGTCAGGTGTACATGTCAGGTATGACTGTTGACAAAGGTCAGTGTAAGGTTACGTGGGATTCCAGTGTATCAGTTCTGGATAGGTTACACTCAGGTATTCGGGTTAAGTTTAGTGATGCCATACCTGTGTGGTAGAGTAGATGTGAATAGTGAAGGTGTAGGTGGGTAGGTGGAGGGGGGGACATTTTAACTGTATAGTAGGCCGTTGGACTGATTGGTGGGGGAGCAGTAGTGCAGGTTTGCAGGATGCTGGGATTTGTATGCGAGGCAGGACAGGAGGTGTTGGTGTCACTAGTTGATGTAAGGATATGGAGTGTTAGTTGGGGGGTGGACTTTGCCAGGTGGTGAGCAGGTGGTGATCCAAATGTGCTTGAGATTTCCCTTCATGTGTTATTTACATGTGTCATGTGGGACAGCTGTGGTAATAGACGTGGGTTGGGGGTTCCAGATTCTGCCAATATAGTTGTGAGTAGAGTGTCACCAACTTGTGACTGTTAACATTACCAGTCATGAAACAGGGGTCAATAGGTAAGTGGTGTTATTGGGCCACACAGAGGGGCTGATAGTAAGGGACATGTCCAGGGATGTACAATAAGGCTGACGGGAAGGTCCACAGCTGGCCATTTCATCTACAGTGACAGCTGTGTATATAGCCTGCATTTGGGGGTAGGTTTGGACACTCACACCCCTGGGTGAGAGGTGAAGTCAGCAATAATACCTGTGATGCCAATTATTTGGCTTACATGCTTACAGTGGGGTGTTGCAACCATGTGTTATTTTGTGTCATTTAGTGGTTTTGCAACAACACATCTGGTTATACCATCCTTTGCCATGTAAACTAGGCTTTGCTGCTGTGGGACTCTTACTGGGCATGGCTGCTCGTTAGGCATCGGCTCTGCCCAATGCACACTATTGCTTACATCCCTGGGGCGGTCCACATAGAACTGCTCCAGCCAACACCTGCATGGCTAGGCCCATAATTGCATACCCATAGTTCCCAACCCGCACATCCTCTTCAACACTCTTCCTTACTCCAGGTGCAGGTCGGGTCTAAACACACCACTACATACTGCCCACTTTCCATGTCTCAGGACCCATCATGTACGTTGCTCGCCCCATGGGTCATCAGGCTTCCCCAACCTTGTAGTCTTGGAACATGCGTGTCCTGCCGTAGGTTATCCGTGTAATGGCTGGAAGCCCGAATAGCCATAAAATTTTTGGGTTGACCCGTAAGGGACATTCTTGTCTTTTTTTCAAGATTAGATTTGTTTGTATGTTTCACCGGTCTAGCTGAGGGGGGGTTGATGCTACATGTTACACGTTTGTGGATTGGGCCCCTCACCCTCATTGGCATGGCCTCTGAACATATGTAAGTCTTAACAGCTGTATCATATCCTACCTATATATCTGTGTATATTTACACACGCACACACACATATATATAACGACATGTGGATGTATGGGTGTCTGCATATATATATATATATATATATATATATATATATATATGGGTATCTACATATATGTCTGTCTATGTATGTATACATTTGTACTACAGAGAGGAAGAGGTATATCTCCATGTAGTTATGGGTATATATATACACACACATACCATTACATATGTAGCTACATATCCTGTCATGTTGCCAGTTATTGCTGAGTACTGTTTTGTGTGCATACTGGCCAACCTTGTATGCCACGTATGCTTTGCAATACCTAAAACTAAATCCCTTAGTGTACACAGTCACACATGAAATCTATTGTTAGTACCAGGTAATCTTTCGTCCCATGCGGGACAGTCTGAACATTGGGTATACAACTTTCGTCTACACCCACAATTACATAGGTACCCATAGCTATGTGCATGGACTAGGGTGTGTGCCAGACCTAGGATACTTTGGTCGAGACAACATACAGGATATGTCCCGAGGGAGGGTGTGTGGAGTGGGGGCAATGTGTAGTGGTGTGGTAGGTACGGGCCAGTAATCAGGGTTGAGATGGTGGCTACGTGTGTGCAGCGGGTTGGGGGAAGTGGACCTGTGGGTAATGAATATATGGGTCTGGGATGGCCTTGGTTGGATGGGCCTGTACTGCTCGGGTCGCCTAGTAGGTGGGGGGAGAGGGGGATGTGATGTCAACATGTGGAACATGACCGAGGGCTAATTTAAATCCCTATTTCAATGACACACATACATTACATCGAGATGGTAGTGTTTTGCAGGGCAGATGTGTTTGTCTGGGCGGGGGTATGCCAATTCATATGTGACTTATGTTTTTGACCCGTCAAGGCCTTTCACGGTGCATGTGGACATATATGTGTCTGTTAATCTTCCATTGATATCTACAGATGTCTGGCCATATATTCCTCTGTGGGTGTATATATTTGCTTAAATAGTTCCAACTATGACTGTATATACCTATGGGGACATTTATCTGCATACATATGTGTAACTTGCTGTGTATATGTGGACGTATGGATGTTGACATATATATATATATATATATATATATATATATATATATATATATATATATATGCGTGTAGCTGTCGGCATTTAAATGTATATCTGTTCATATATTTGTATATATCTCTGGATATATATATATATATATATATATATATATATATATATATATATATATAGATATATATATATATATATAGATATATATAAAACATCTATAGATATGTTGTATCCAATGAAATAGTAATATATTTGCACACACACGTCCATCTAGCTGTAGGTATACATTCTCTGTGCTGTTTAATGACTGGACTGGATATGTTTCTGACAGCATCAACATTAATTGTATCTGTCTGGCTTAGTGGTAAAGCCCATTGTCTATGGTGTGCAGGGTCCTTGGTATGAGCCTTGCAGTAGCTGTTTATTTTGTTGGTGGTGCAGAACACCCACAGTTGGATACTGAGTGATTAAGGCACTTTAAAGCAGTTGTATGTGGGTTTGTGCAGGTTTGCATGGAGGTAAGCACTGCCAATGTCTGGTTACAGTTTCTTACACTCAGCTTCTACTTTGCTTAATCTGTGTAGGTAATGCTTACCCCCGTGCAACCGCACTTCAACACGCTTACTAGTGCTTATATATTTGTACTTAAACCTGCTTACTAGTGCCTTATTCATTATGACACTGACACTTCACTTGTGCATTTAATGCAGTACTCCAGTTCACATTTACATGTTATTTAGTAGGTTATACAGCAAACAACGTGAAAAAAATGTTCATATACCGATTTCACATAGAAAATGGTATGTGCTACAGTGGGACTCAAACCGGGAATGCCTGCTCATTAGGCAGATGCTCTGCCCACTGCACTATTGCTGAGCTGCTTCATTTGCATATATCTTCCTTCTTATCTTCTTCAGCCTTATAAGCTGCTTTAACAGCAGCTCAGCAATGGGCACACCTGTGCACCTACGGTTAACTGTACTCGGATTTACATAACTATAAAGGGTTTTCTTCAGTTTATTTATATGTACTGTTGTTGTACACATGGGGAACTGTTGGTTGGGATATGCAGACACCTATGAGTGGCCTCACTCATTTATTTCCACTTTCTGCTGTTCTATATTGCATGGGCGTGTTAATTCTGAGAGCTCTGCTCTCAGACACGCCCCCTACACTTGTACACGCTCCATGTAGGATTAGGTGTTCAGGCAGTGCGCCTTCATTACTATGCATGGCACGTTGCCATCCTCCTCCTAAACTGCCACTTCCGTGCAGGACTAGACTTGTCCTGCACGGAAGATTAGTAAATCTGGGGGTGGGTCTTATACTCTTTCCCCCACTGAAATATGCATTAGGGCTTATTATGAGGGGATGCCTTATTTACCATCTAGATTTATTAATTTATTCATGTACAAAAATCAACATTTATTCATGTACACAAATTGACATTTATTTTGTACTTTTCTGTTATTTGGCAACAGTTCTAAGTAATGTGTTAACAGCTGTGTGAGAATTCTACATAAACAGTGCAACAAACATTTCAACTTTAGAATATCTACACCTTGGCTTTCACAGTGCAATATTTCATGCTTAACAGAAAGTGCAGAAAAATCTCAATACATGTGTAATTGAGGAGGGGCATAAAACTGAAAGCAGAAGCAATCCATTCTGTTGCCCCGATAATGGAAAAGTTATTCAAATGCAGTCATGTCGTCTTCATCTGGAACATTGTCATAAGTCTCCAACCCCCGAATTCTGGCCTAAATTTCTTGTGACTCCATTTCCTGTAGAACCATTGGCCCCAATCTGTCATGCCTAGCAACAGAGCTCTCCTTAAATGAGTACTGCTTGTCCAAGTAGCCTGCCCATAGTGCACTGGTAACGCAGCTGCCAGTGATTTTATCCCATGAATTTTTCACCCAAGTCACAACCTCTTGCAGGCTAGGCTTCACAAAGTTTCCATGCTGATTTCTCTCCATTCTATTTTCAATGTAGTCATTGAATTCCATCTGAAAATGGTCCTTGAATGGCTTGTTTATTGCAATATCAAGAGTCTGGAGATAGGCAGGCATTCCTGTGGGAATTGTTATTTGATCTATTCTTCTCCATACAAGGAATTTCTTCATGTCTTTAGCACGGTGAGTGCTGGGTGAATCCCAGACTAACAGACCTCTTTCGCCACCCCGCAAAACAAGTGGCAGCATCAC
Source organism: Protopterus annectens (assembly GCF_019279795.1). Taxonomy (NCBI): domain Eukaryota; kingdom Metazoa; phylum Chordata; order Ceratodontiformes; family Protopteridae; genus Protopterus; species Protopterus annectens. The sequence continues at coordinate 1,894,460,018 of NC_056732.1, read as the reverse complement.
ATTGACCCACTTCCTTATAACTGTTTGTGTGCACCAGGCTCTTTCAGTTTCAAGAATGTAAATGCCTGAAACATGTCCAATCTTATCTTTCTTGCCCATACTAATGATTAGAGGTGGGGTTTTCTTTTCATCTAGATGAATTTCCAAAATACAGGTAACACATGTACTCTCGTAACCAGTAGTGGGAATGTAGCTTGAAGAGGCACCCCTCTGATCAATTGTTGTTTGAGATCCTTGGCCCATAAACACTGCAGTTTCATCCATAGCAATCATGTTGGAGCATTGGTATTTAGAAAATTCAATGTCATCAACAAAGGACTTGAATGCAAGTGCACGTTTAATAACTTCAGTATCTTCCAGCTTGAACATTGTTGTTGATCTTCTTAGAGACAGTTCATATCGCTGAAGGAAGCCATCCAGCCAGTGTTGTGATGCTTTGAATTCTTCTGGGGATATTTCAAACTGTGGTGCCATTGCAAGGGCAAATGCTTGAATATCAGCCCTGTGCACAACCAAAGCCTTTGCTCTCCTGTTAGCAATCCATTCACAGATGATGTCTTCCAGCTCAGGAAATAATGGTTGCTGACCTGATCCACACTTGCACTTCTTAGCATTTCCCTCATTGTCCTGTTGACTGAGGTCATCATATGCTGCATGCCATTTTCAGACAATTCAGAGATCTCACTTCTTCTCTTTGCAGAAAGCTGTCAGAGTCTTTCTCCGGGAGTCTTCCATGATTTCTTTCTTGTACTCGACGGAATAGCTCTTTCTTTTAGCACTCATCTTGTTGGGGGGGGGGGTGTTAATCAAAGACTTATGAGACCGGAGTGGCAACACAAATTGGCAAAGGTTAAGAAGACAAAACCACAGCCATTCATTATGAAGAGCATGTGCTTTACACGCGTTGTCTGTACTTTGACCAGTCAAAGTACACCTACCAGTGTTTATGGGCCGAGGATCTCAACCGTCAAGTTTATAATTCAACATGTCCGTCATGTGTTGTTGACGATCTTAACTGGGGTTTATTTTTGGGATAGGGCTTATATCATCACTACCCTGGAAAACCATGCTAGGCCTTATTCTCATGTTAGGTCTTATTTACGAAAACATATGGTATATATACACACACACACACACACACACACACACACACACACACACACACACACACACATATATATATATATATATATATATATATATATATATATATAAAACTCAACTGATTCTCTACAGAATCTTTTCCCTACTGTTTAATGATTGTACTGAATGATATGTCTGAAAAAGCATCAGTACTTCCCATAGCTCACATGTTGTAGTGGTATATTACTCTGACTATGGTGTACAGAACAACCTTGGGGTCATGATATGACATGGCTGATTATTTTGTTGCAAGGCAAAACAGTGGCTGATAGGGCGAGGGATAAGGGCAATATTCACAATAGGTCCTTAGTTTGGGCCAATTGACCCCCCCACCATTTTGATGGGTCTATGACAACGGATTGAATACACTAAACATCAAATGACTGGAAAATTGAAAATGCAGGTAACAGAAACATGTTTTGTGGGGGGCTGTGCCCCCACACCCCCTGCTAATTATATATACTAACCCTAGATTACACTACACTGAGGAAAGGGCAAATTTCCCGATTTTCACTGTACCTTGATCTCATAAAACAAGTTTCTATCACAAGCATTTTGAGTTTTCCGGCCGTTCGATAGTTAGTGTATTCGATCCGTTGTCATAGACCCATTTTGACAGCCATTGGCCAGATTTGTTGCACTAAGAGGTTGGGGGTATGTTTCTGATGCACAACTCCACTACATGTTATGAGCATGTGTATAAATATATATATATATATATATATATATATATATATATATATATATATATTTATATACACACATATATATATATATATATATATATATATATATATATATATATATATCTATAGGAACACTACGAAAGCCCAAAACTGTACAATACTGACGCCCACAATACCGACACCCAGAAGCTCGAAAATTTAGAATCCCGACAGAGAATAATGGAGATTGCCATATAGTGCGGAATGGTAAGTTTGGCATTCTCCCCACTGTAGTGCGATATCGGAGTAAGTATATTTAAATTACAGGAGGTGTAGGGGGTGCAGGGCGCCTGCTCTCCTGCATACATGTTGTTATTGCTGGTTTTGGGCTTTTGTGTTGTTATGTTGCTTTTGGCATTCCGAAGTTTCGTGCATCTGGGTGTCAGTATTTTGCATGTCAGTATTGTGAGGTTTCAGGATTTCGTGGTGATATATATCTATATATATATCTGTATATATATATATATATATATATATATATATATACATATATATACATCTATATATATATGTATATACATATATATATATATATATATATATATATATATATATGTATATGTGTACATTTAGGGTCCACATCTTAATTTCGCAGGACCAGAATTTTGAGTTTCTGAATATCGAATTCAATCTTGAGATTCTGAACTTCAAAATGAAAAAGAGGACATAAAAAAAAAAACAAAGTTAAAACCTTGCCTTTGCAGGGGTCAAGCCCCCCCCTGCACCCACCACACCCCCTGCAACTTAAATATACTACCTCCGAGATCACGCTACAGTGAAGGGAATGCTATAATTCCCATTCTGCACCATGTAGCACTGTAGTGCGATCTCGGAGGTAGTATATTTAAGTTGCAGGGTGAGGGTGCAGGGGGCTTGCCCCCCTGCAAAAACATATTTTTTAATTTGTCAACTTTTCTGGAAGGGGGGGATTCTTACTTTTGAGATACGGAGATCTCGAGTTTCTGAGTTCGATATTCAGAAACTAGAGATTTTGGTATTTCAAAATTAAGAAGTGGATATATATATATATATATATATATATATATATATATATATATATATATATATATATATATATAAATATATATATATATATATATATGTGTGTGTGTGTGTGTGTGTGTGTGTGTGTGTGTGTGTGTGTGTGTGTGTAAATATATATATATATATATATATATATATATATATATATATATATATATATATATATAGTTCCCCTTTATAATCCTGAAATACTGAAATCCGAACAATAAAAATAGTAGTGTAAAACACCAATATACCTTCGGTTCCACCAATAAGCGCAACAGTTCCAGTAGACACCACGTAGTATCTTTCAAACTTGAAGTTTAATCCACATAGCAAAACATAAAATACAAAAGAACAAACACAAAGACACGATAGACACAACTTCCCAGTACTATAGTTGTGTTGGATGGAATAATCAAAACATCTCTAACTTAGCACCGGAGGACATAAAAGACGCAAAGACGCCAAATGCAGTTTAGCGCTTTCAACCAAAATACACTGGTCTTCCTCAGAACTGCATAAAATGACTATCTACCAGTTTAAATAAACTTATTGGCGCCAAAATAGATAAACCGCCTTAAAGGCACAGCACCTAAAAACACACGTAATGTAATAAAATATAATATATTATATGATATATAATGAATAATAACACCCGCTTGTTTTGCACTTAATGACATTTGAATACTAAAACTGAATTCTCACATATTGCACTGCCCGCAAAAGGTGGTCGTAACTGATAAACTACAACAACACTACTATGTTTTATAAAACCTAGTGTGTAAAAAAGCATAAATATACTTATGTATATACCACACTAATTATAAAAAGGACTAATCCAATAATATAAACACATATGGACAAATACTATAAAAATATAAAATGCTTGTGGGCTGAATACTATTAAGGAAATATATATTTAAGCTAGTTGATTAAGTTACAATAAACTAATACAACCTATATTACACAGACCATATTAAATATTGAATGATGTAAATCTTAATATAAATATTATATAAAAAATAAAAATGTATAAGATTGAATGTTATATGTAACATTAAATGAGATATATAAACTAAACATTATATGTGAATACTACATTTATAAATAGTACTTTGCTTTATAAATTAACAACAAACTACAATAGATTAAATTACATTCAATAATTAAAAAACAGATAAAAAATTGTATGTAAAACCATAATGTAGTGTGTAATATGAACACTATATATATTGATTGGTAAGTTTATTATAGTCTATACATTTAATTCTTGATATTATAATCAAGATATATATAACCAATCAATATATATAGTGTTCATATTACACACTACATTATGGTTTTACATACAATTTTTTATCTGTTTTTTAATTATTGAATGTAATTTAATCTATTGTAGTTTGTTGTTAATTTATAAAGCATAGTACTATTTATAAATGTAGTATTCACATATAATGTTTAGTTTATATATCTCATTTAATGTTACATATAACATTCAATCTTATACATTTTTATTTTTTATATAATATTTATATTAAGATTTACATCATTCAATATTTATTATGGTCTGTGTAATATAGGTTGTATTAGTTTATTGTAACTTAATCAACTAGCTTAAATATATATTTCCTTAATAGTATTCAGCCCACAAGCATTTTATATTTTTATAGTATTTGTCCATATGTGTTTATATTATTGGATTAGTCCTTTTTATAATTAGTGTGGTATATACATAAGTATATTTATGCTTTTTTACACACTAGGTTTTATAAAACATAGTAGTGTTGTTGTAGTTTTTCAGTTACGACCACCTTTTGCGGGCAGTGCAATATGTGAGAATTCAGTTTTAGTATTCAAATGTCATTAAGTGCAAAACAAGCGGGTGTTATTATTCATTATATATCATATAATATATTATATTTTATTACATTACGTGTGTTTTTAGGTGCTGTGCCTTTAAGGCGGTTTATCTATTTTGCCGCTAATAAGTTTATTTAAACTGGTAGATAGTCATTTTATGCAGTTCTGAGGAAGACCAGTGTATTTTGGTTGAAAGCGCTTAACTGCATTTGGCGTCTTGGCGTTTTTTATGTCCTCCGGTGCTAAGTTAGAGATGTTTTGATTATTCCATCCAATACAACTATAGTACTGGGAAGTTGTGTCTATCGTGTCTTTGTGTTTGTTCTTTTGTATTTTATGTTTTGGCGTTATGTGGATTAAACTTCAAGTTTGAAAGATACTACGTGGTGTCTACTGGAACTGTTGCGCTTATTGGTGGAACCGAAGGTATATTGAAATACTGAAATCTCAATTTCAGTATTCCAAAACCATAAAGGCAAAACTGCAAAATAGCATAAGTGCATAAGCGCGAGTCCGAATACCTTGAATCCACGCTTATGCATTTACACTACATTATGTGAAGTATTTGGCTGGGATGGTGTCTGGAATTTAAAGTGAGTGAGCGTATGTGAGTGTTTTTGTAAGCTGTACGTGTGATTTGGGGTAGGCAGGTGGAAGTATGTGTGTGAGTGTTGAATGTGTTGGTGATTGTGTATGTGTGATATGTGTGTGTGTGTGTGTGTGTGTGTGTGTGTGTGTGTGTGTGTGTGTGTGTGTGTGTGTGTGTTGTATGGTGTATGGTGTATGTATGTTCGTGATTGTGTATTTTGTGATTTTGAGTTTCGGGATTGTGAGTCATTCGCTTTTATAGTTTTGCGATACTGAAATTCGAGATTTCAGTATTTCGAGATTATAAAGGGGAACTCTATATATATATATATATATATATATATATATATAGATATATATACATACACACACACACACACACACACACACACACACACACACACACATATATATATATATATATATATATATATATATATATTATATGTATATATGTATTTTTGATGTATATCTATATATTTATTATGTATAAACTTTCCCCCATATATGCATCGCCATACATATATACATGTATGTGCAGAAAACCTGAGTAATTCTAATGAATCTTTTCCCTGCTGTTGAATGACTCTACTTAATGATATGTTTGAAAAAGCATGAGTAATTCTTACAGCTCTGATGGTGTAGTGGTATATTGCATCTGACTATGATGTAGTGGGGCTGTGCTTTCAAGACTTGGTAGGGCGGAACAAGGGCTGATGGATACAGAGTGATTAAGACACTTTTATGCAGTTGTAAGTGTGTTTGCATGGCAGTAAGTGATGCTAGCTCTCAGTTAAGTATGCTTACACATGGTTCCCTGTAGAAGTGCTTAATCTGTGTTAGCTTCACTTAGCATAGCACAAGCACGCTTACTCCCACTTAACCCACATGCTAATTTCTTTCAAAGAAAAGAGAAAGGGGTGGTTGGACAGTGGTGACAAAGGGGCACACAGAGGGAAAGATAATATGAAATATAGCTACAGATGTGCAGGACAGGTGTAGGAACGGTCCATAGCTGTCCATTTCTTCTACAGCAACAGCTGTAAGTTTCTACAGAATTTGAAGGTGAATTTGGACACTCAAACCTCTGAGAGAGGGGTGAGGAAAAGTGCGAAATGGACAGCTATGTATGGAGCAAACTTTTTCTTGGGAACAGATGCCCTTTTTGTTTTTTAAGGTGAGAGTGGGATGTTGGGGAAGGATAATAGGTAAATTTGGGGAGGTAAGTTGGGTAGGAAGACAGACAAGACAGCAGACAGGGATAATATATGACACATGTGGGGGTAAACACCTTGGATGGGGAGAGTGTTTAGGAATCAGATGCCCATGAGCCCCCTACTGTATACAGTGGGACTGAGGTTCCCACCCATGGGCAGTCAGCACTGCACCTTCAGAGCCCCAAAGGTGGCTGTACAGAAGGGGCAGGCTGACCCTCAAGATGCATCAGGTAGCCCTCAATCTGTCACAGCACATCACTGAACTCTTTCTCAGTGGTGCTGTGCACCACACCCCGGACCTGACTTTAGGTGACAGGTTCCTGTCTGCAGCCACTCCCAGTGGGGGACAAGCCCCATCCCCTGAGACAGTTCCACCCGAAGATGGTGCAGGACCAACAGACAGGGAAGGCCCAGGTTGAGTCGCAGACATGCTGTGGCCTGGTGTCATGGCCAGAGTAGGTAGGAGAGGCAGATCAGCTGAGATCCTACTTCCCAGATATGCCATGGTGTTGAGTTTTAAAACATATGTCGGTTAGTCATGAACAATGCATTTCAAGATTAGTTATAACAGCATGCATGGGTGTTCCAATTGACCCCATAAAACAGTTTTGAAACAGTTGCATAGCAAACAGAACACATGCAGATATGTTACCACAGTAGACATTATAACAGCATGCAAGTTACACTGACAACAACAGGCTACCAATTAAATCATTTGAACTAGGTTCATTAATATTCAGGCAAGTAAAAATTTGTAGAACAATTAAAAGCATGTCCCAACAGTACATTTGGAAAAAAGACATCACCATTTATTATGTGTATTCATTTTTGATGCAGATAGCAGTGGGGTGAGAGAGAGAGAGAGATATGTCAATTAACAACTGGATAGGCTTCCATTTCTCACAACTATACTGATCATTACTCTACCCATTACTCTGCAGGTATGACCTCACTTGTACTGATCATTACTGTACTCATTACTCTGCAGGTATGACCTCACTTGTACTGATCATTACTCTACTCATTACTCTCCAGGTATGACCTCACCTGTACTGATCATTACTGTACTCATTACTCTACAGGTATGACCTCACATGTACCGATCATTACTCTACTCATTACTCAACAGGTATGACCTCACTTGTACTGATCATTACTCTACTCATTACTCTCCAGGTCTGACCTCACTTGTATTGATCATTACTCTACTCATTACTCTCCAGATATGACCTCACTTGTACTGATCATTACTCTACTCATTACTCTCCAGGTATGACCTCACTTGTACTGATCATTACTGTACTCATTACTCTCCAGGTATGACTTCACTTGTACTGATCATTACTCTACTCATTACTATTCAGGTATGACCTCACTTGTACTGATCATTACTGTACTCATTACTCTCCAGGTATGACCTCACTTGTACTGATCATTACTCTACTCATTACTCTCCAGGTATGACCTCACTTGTACTGATCATTACTCTACTCATTACTATTCAGGTATGACCTCACCTGTACTGATCATTACTCTACGCATTACTCTCCAGGTATGACCTCACTTGTACTGATCATTACTGTACTCATTACTCTCCAGGTATGACCTCACTTGTACTGATCATTACTCTACTCATTACTCTGCAGGTATGACCTCACTTGCACTGATCATTACTCTACTCATTACTCTCCAGGTATGACCTCACTTGTACTGATCATTACTGTACTCATTACTCTCCAGGTATGACCTCACTTGTACTGATCATTACTGTACTCATTACTATCCAGGTATGACCTCACTTGTTCTGATCATTACTCTACTCATTACTCTCCAGGTATGACCTCACCTGTACTGATCATTACTCTACTCATTACTCTCCAGGTATGACCTCACTTGTACTGATCATTACTGTACTCATTACTCTCCAGGTATGACCTCACTTGTACTGATCATTACTCTACTCATTACTCTCCAGGTATGACCTCACTTGTTCTGATCATTACTCTACTCATTACTCTCCAGGTATGACCTCACTTGTACTGATCATTACTCTACTCATTACTCTCCAGGTATGACCTCACTTGTACTGATCATTACTCTACTCATTACTCTCCAGGTATGACCTCACCTGTACTGATCATTGCTCTACTCATTACTCACCAGGTATGACCTCACCTGTACTGATCATTTCTCTACTCATTACTCTCCAGGTATGACCTCACTTGTACTGATCATTACTGTACTCATTACTCTCCAGGTATGACCTCACTTGTACTGATCATTACTCTACTCATTACTCTCCAGGTATGACCTCACTTGTACTGATCATTACTGTACTCATTACTCTCCCGGTATGACCTCACTTGTACTGATCATTACTATACTCATTACTCTCCAGGTATGACCTCACTTGTACTGATCATTACTCTACACATTACTCTCCAGCTATGTCCTCACTTGTACTGATCATTACTCTACCCCATTACTCTCTAGGTCTGACCTCACTTCACATCTACCTATGGCCTGTGGTTGCACAGTGGACATGTTTTACACAGTGTTTTCATGAAGCCTTCTTACAGCTTATAGAAACATTTCCTTACCTGGCAGACCTGTGGAGGAAATATCTGTTAACAATACCTGACTGTTTCTACACTAATTCACTTATTCAGGATTACATATGTGAGACTGAAAGGGGTACCCTACACTCATGCTGTGTGGGTGTGTTACTGTCACCCTCGTTATTGCCAGCAGTGACCACTAGCCATGACAGCGTGACACCTGAGGGACATGTATCTGGCAAAGTGCTTGGTTCTGTACTTATCTTGCTGTCATTTGCAGTCATGGGTTTGAACAGTGGCATTGTCATACACAGTTATTAGTAAAGCCTTCTTACAGCTAATGGATACATTTCCTTACCTGGAAGAGCTGTGGAGGGAATATATGTTACACTACCTGCCTGTTTCTACACATATTCTCAAAATCCTGTGTGACAATATGCATTCAGCTCACCACTGCCAAGATTCATACCTTGTGTGTGTGCAAAAAGGGAGACCAAGGTTGTGTGCCATCATAATGAGCTATTGAGGGACTTCTGTGTCTTGTTTACCTGTTTTATGACTACTGTCTGGTTGGTACAATCTGACCTTGTAATTCTGACATTCCTACACTGCAGATACTGTACTGTGCATTTAATACTTTTGCATAATACAATCTGGAAAGCAATGGTTAACACAAGGCATTGCTGCAGCAGATAAATTATTATACTTTACACCTTACTATTCAGGGTTCAGATCTTGGTGCAGGGAACATTTCATATAGCTGATATCCTGTTTTACAACTCTACAATATTTTTATTTGATGAGCCTCACTTTATTCATGTTGTCTGACCCATGATTGCTTTTGAGAACCTTTACACATTTCTATTCTTAACACAACATGCCAAAGTAAACACTACAGTCTTGCTTTTGTATTTTTATTGAAGGTTACTGACACTTTTATTGATAGATATCCTGTACATCAGTATTAGTCTATTAACGTCATTTATTCGTTACACACAGTACACATTTTATCTATTGGCAGTTGCCAATGTACTCCTTTCAATGTCTCTGCCCTTTATACTGTAAGCTAGATTTTTACTCACCAGCCTCCCAGTACAGCCTTAGCAACCTGCTGGCATGGGCATCCGCATTCATAGCAAGTTCAGCTGCAGCTGTATGGGAGGTAAACAATACATTATGCATACCTGTCAATCACATACTCAGGCTTGACTTTGGTAAGCACTAAGTAATAGTAATAGTTACATACATCTGGGACATTCTGTGCCCATGCATCTTGAGTCCACAGGTCCAAGAGATCCATCTTCCTACACTTGAGGTCAGCATAATGGTGCCTGACCTGCTCACCCATCCGAGGATGCCAGTAGCACTGGTAAGATCACATGCGAGAGAGTCCCAGGCCTCCACTTTGTATTGTGATCCCTGGTACTGGCCCTGCAGCAGTCTCTGTTCATGGTCTTTAACTAGGACTCCAACCATGACCCTAGACTCCTGTATGCCCCAGTGCTGCACCCAAAAGTGCACACCTTCCCCAACACCAGCTATAGTGCCTGCAGTGCTCAGCTACAGCTCCCTTACTCATGCCACCGTGATCCAATATGCAGATGATTCTACAATCATCTGAAGTGCTAAAACCCCTTCTGAGTTACAACTGCTAATCCAACAGACCTTTACATCCACTGGAAACTGGATGTCAAATAATCACCTTGCTCTCAACACAAACAAGACTAAACTGTTTCCATTCATTCCAAAAAATACACCCTCCTTAATAGGACCGCATTCTCAATCCACTCCCAGAATAATACCACCATTGAGGTTGTCTGTAGCACAAACCTGTTAGGAGTAATTATTGAGGAAAACCTAACATTTGATCTCCACATTCTCAATAACATCAGAAAAACACATAAGAAACTGGGCACGCTTTATAGGCACAGCTATTACCTTAACCACACTGCAAAAAAGGCTGTAGCCTCAGCCTTTCTACTTCCATCCCTGCTGTATGGTGCCCCTATGCTCACAAATATGCAGTCATATCTCAAAACCAAGCTTGACTCATGCTACAATAAGGTTGCGAGATTCGCAACATATGCAAGATCCTCAGCACAGCACTGTTCCCCTTTACAGCAACTAAACTGGCTTGAACTACCAGTGTATCTCAACTACCTACACTTAACGACTGCACATAAATTCATATACAAACCCACAACATGCCCCTCTCTCTCCTCCCTGCTGTCCTTGTACTAATAGACATCTTAGATCAGAAAATACAACACTGCTCAAAGTAGACAAACCCCAACTCCCAGACAGTCATATGCTCTATTCCTTTACTGTTTCCAAACTTTGGAACTCCCTCCCATCTACAATAACCTCCATCAGTTACCCTGCACTCTTGAAAATGTCTCTTAAACAAAAGCAACTGCTACCCCAAAACAGAACACGCATAACACATACTTCACAAAGTCAATGTGCCAAACAGTCACAGCCCTTAAGGCTAAACAACAAACCTGTTACACTTGTAATAGGTGACTCTATTGTCAGACACACTGACGTCCCACTCACCAGGCTGAAGAAGGAGAAGGTCACGGTGAGCTGCATGTCGGGTGCCAGGATTTGCCACATAACACAGGCACTCAGGTCACTCCAAAGGAGGTACAAATATGACTCAGTCATTGTCCATGCTGGTGTGAATGACCTGAGATGTACCTCCCTGGACTACATGAAAAGAGACATAGAGGAGCTCTCTGATCATGTAGCCCAGGCAGGTATGACCCTGACCTTGAGTAGCATCTTACCCTCACCAAGAATGATGCCACAGTATAAAGACAAAATGATCAATTTTAACAATTGTCTAAAGTTTTGGTGTCATTCAAAGGGGATCCAGTGTCTGTCAGCCTGGGATGACATGCTCGACAAGCCACGTTGCTTCACTAGGGACGGCTTGCACCTGTCACCCCTGGGCTTTTGGATACTGGCAAAGGCTCTTGCCACCCCCATAGTGCCTGTTTTAGGCAAGGCTCAAAAGACAAACCCGCCTCCATAGACAACACAAGGAAAAAGAAACTAAGGGTAATGCTACTAAACGCCAGAAGTCTAAACCTCAAAATGCACGCACTCAAAACTCTCCTCAGCACGGAGAACATCGATGTCTGTGCAGTAACAGAGACCTGGTTCAACGCTCCCGAGAGCACCCCAGCACTACCAGGTTATACCTCATACCATGCTTTTCAGCCCCAAAACTCCGACTGAACCACAAAGGGAGAGGGAGTATCCATATTCATCAAAGATACCCACACCTCCAGGTTAGTGGCACTGCACAAAGCATCGAAGACCATCCATGTGAAACTAAAAGTGGGCAAAACTGCTTTTCAGTTTGTAGCGTGCTACAGACCACCCTCCCAAACTCAGGAACCTCACTCGGCTTTCCTGAGAACACTGGAGAATATGAAGGTCTCTCCAAACACCATTATATTGGGCGATTTCAACTACCCAAACATAGACTAGGAGCATTACTCAAGCCCCAACACCCTAGCCCAAAGGTTCCTAGAATTTATAAACTCAAATGCTATGGAACAACTAGTCACCACTCCCACAAGAGGGGAAAACATACTGGACCTGATCATCACAAACATGGGGACTCTATGCTCCACACCAGAGGTATACCCCTCATTGGTAAGATCGGACCATAAATTAATCTCTCTGGACATCCACATCCTGACCCCACCACCAGCCCAGACAACCACAGTGAAAAACTTCTCAAAAGCAAATTTCACACTTCTCAAAACCTAGGTGAAATCCTCCAAAGCCCCCGGGTCAGTGGAAACTACGGCCCAAACTGCAGAATCCTTTATAAACACATTCTATGGACACCTACAGGAATGCATGGATCATGCAATCCCAAATAAAACCAAGACCCAATCCTCCAAAGGCAGGCGTCCTGTCTGGTGGACCCCAGCCATAAATAAGCTATACAACAAAAGGAGGAAGCTACTACATGGTAGAGCAAAATCCCTAAAAGGGAAGGCGTCTCTGATCAGTACTAGCAAAAAACTATGGTCCCTCATAAAATCATCTAAGGCCAGCTTTGAGAGAAACATTGCACAGGACACTAAAGATAATCACAAGGCCTTCTTTAGTTATGCTAGGAACCTGGGTGGCAACTCCCATATATGTTCGGAGTTAGTCCAAAATGACAAAAAATACACTGAACCCACAGACATTGCCAACATCCTGGCAGACAGGTTCAGTGCAAACTTCTCCCCCCCTTTTCCCCAAAACAGAAAATATCTATCCCAGCAGAGAGTTGTCTCCCTGACATCTCAGATGCTCAGGTGAGAGTTGCCCTCTCCAAAGCAAAAAACACAGCATCAATGGGACTGGACGGTGTCCCGGGCTGCGTCCTACACGAGCTCCAAGAAGAGCTTGAACCTCATATAAAGTTACTGTTCAATCTCAGCCTTACTACAGGATATGTACCCAAGGAATGGCGTACAGCAACAGTGGTCCCACTCCACAAAGGTGGTGCCTCAACAGACCCTGGAAACTACCGCCCCATAAGTCTGACTAGCCTGGTCTGCAAAGCTATGGAGCGGATCATCATGGAACTCATAAACAAAGACAGTGGGGACCTACAGATGCTGGATCCTACCCAATTCGGCTTTGTCAAGGGCAGGTTCTGCCTCTTGAACCTGGTTGATTTCTTTGAAACAGTCACCAAGGCCATAGATGAAGGGAAGGTAGTCCACACAGCCTACCTGGACCTTGCAAAAGCCTTCAACACAATACCCCACTCTGGCATCATAAAAAAGTTCTCCAGCTTAAATATCAACCCCTACTTCATAAGATGGGTTGCAAACTGGCTCAAGGATAGAACCCACATGGTCAGAATTGCGGGAGCCATGTCAGACTCTAAACCAGTTACAAGTGGCATCCCCCAAGGCTCAGTCCTGGGATCTCTCTTGTTCAGCATATATTTTTCTGAGCTACAGGCCAACACGGGAGGACTATGGCTGACCAAGTTACCAGATGACTGCAAACTAGGTGCCATAGTCGACTCTCCAGCTAACACAAGCATCCTCCAAAAGGGTCTCACAGAGATAGATAACTGGTGCCAAAGCCATGGCCTAAAGCTAAACACCAAAAAGTGTATAGTCATCCCCTTTGGGAAAAACAATGTGCCCATGAATTACCACATAGGCGGTAATCCATTAAGTACGGAGGAAGTAATTAGGGACCTGGGGATCCAAGTTGATAGTAATCTCTCCTTTGACAACCATGTTGCCAAAGTGGTTAGAAAGACCTTCTATATAACCCACCTTATCATGAAAGGATTCACATCTAGATCAAGGGAGGTCATTGTGCCCCTTTACTCATCACTCATCTGGCCCATAATTGAATAAAATGCCCCATTTGGGATGTACCTTACCCGACACCTGCAGCAACTGGAAAAACCCCAAAAGTACCTCACCAAGAGGACCAAGGGACTCAAACAGATGACTTATGCTGCTCGGTTAAAGAAACTCCACTCTACTCAGTTGCATACCGTCTAATTAGAGGCAATCTGTGCCTGACATATAAAGCCATGTCCAACCCAGAACTAATGGACATGCTCCACCTCCAAAAATCCAAATCCCTTAGAGCTACGTGCTCGAGGGACTCGAACCTCAACACAGAAATTAATAGGACATGCTGGAGAGACAGATTTATAACCCATAGGCTCCCAGCACTCTGGAATAGGATCTCAGTCCAAGTCAGGAAGAGCCCCTCACTGACTCTCTTCAAGAGGAATCTTGACGAGTGGATGGGAGATCAAAGGTTTACCCCGGGTATCACTTCTGTGCCACTACTAGACAGAGGCATAGTAAACTAACCTAAAAAGGGCACAGCAAAACTCATTCAAAAGGGTGGCAAAAGCCAAACACACTCTGGCTACGCTTGTAAATGCCCTAGGGCAGATAGCCTAGTATCAACCTATGAACCTATGACCTATCTCTCCTCTTGCTGGATATGGCTATGCCAAAAATAACTTTCTGTAAACACAGCTACCCCCTACTCTACCCCTTTGTGTTTCTCCAACTTTACCCCTCCTATTTTTTCTAGCCAGCCAGTACTTTAATTATCCTATCTGTGCCTTACCCTTTTTACCATACCCTATCCTTGATACCCCTCCTCTCTCTCTCTCTCTCTCTCTCTCTATCCCTCCACTTTACTACCACCATTGAACCTATCCTCCCTATCTTCACTGTTATGGTCCATACTAATTACATCCAAACTACTTTTTGCTTAATATGTAGTAACTCTGATATGTACATGATGTCATATGTATTTTTTAAATCCATGTCTATGATTGTCTACTATTTAGCCTTCTAGCTCTTTATGTAACTGTAATTGTATTTCTGTATTTCTATTGCAACATGCATCACCATTAATTTTTATGTGGAGCTTTTCTCCCTGGGCCTACACTGAAAATGGGCTCACCTAGGCCCAGTGGACCTTCCCAGTAAACAAATACATTACATAAATATATAATAACTGGCTATGGCTGTATTCCTGCCTGCATGGTTTAAATAAGGCCAGTTTCCTACACCTTGTTGTCATTAGACCATTTTGAAAAGGTTAAGCTCTGGTAAGTGGTGCACAAACCTGCTAAGCCAGTTTTAACACTGCTTAAAGGAGAAGTTGTTAATCAATGGTTACACCTGCTAAGCAAAGCTGGGCATTGCTAACCATTGCTTAATTTTCATTTTTTGGAATATATGGGACTAATGCCTTAATTTAATAAGTGTATATGATTTACATTACATGACATCCCTCTGTATAATTTCCTTACATTGGCAAAGGGTGTGAGTATGATGTTTGGGGCACTTCTGTATACATGGGTGGTTTCACATGTTATATGCACTCACACTTACATTTTACACCAGCTACACTACCCTGGTTGACAAAAAAACAGTTACTACATAATTTAAGTCATAAAACAAAATTAACACTGCTTTCACATACAAAAGCAACTGGCCTGCACTGGTAGTCAAACCATGAATGCCTGCATGTAAAGCTAGGACTCTAACTACTACACTATCTTGGTTTAGTAACTTCAGCTGTATATTTGTATTTATCTCCTATGGAATGTTTAAGCAATGCTTAGCAGAGGGTCTTAAAGTGTACACCCACTTACCTGTGCTTAAACATTCCTTAGGATATAAAAATAAAATTATTTCTTGCATTATTGTTATAATAGTATCTTATATACGTGACTATTGTATTTTGTGGACAAGTCATTGGGGACTGCAGTCAGGATGTCTGTACGCATAACATATTTTACAATATGGCCAGCCAATTGTGTGAACCCCACCTTTGCACAGTCAGCAGAGATGTGTGCATTTGCAATGTATATCCAGCACTCTGGACAGCCATGGGAGATGGGTGCATTTGTGAGATATCAGCTGCAAAATATGGAGGCAGCCTTCCAGACAGTCAGCACAGATGTTTCCATTTGCGAGGTATGTCCAGCAGTCAGGACAGCCATGAGAGATGTCTTTATTTTTGAAGTATCAGCTGCCAAATATGGAGGCAACCCTCTGAACAATCAGCACAGATGTGTGCATTTGTGACGTATGTCAAGCACTCTGGACAGCCACAAGAGATGTGTGCATTTGTGAAGTATCAACTGCCAAATATGGAGGCAGCCCAATGGACAGTCAATGGAGATGTGTGCATTTGCTATGTATGTTCAGCACTCTGGACAGCCATGGGAGATGTCTGCATCTGCAAAGTATCAGCTGCTAAATATGGAGGCAGCCCTATGGACCATACCTCTCAAGTGTACCTCATTACGAGGAACGTACCTCATTTGAGGCCTTAAAAAGTTCATGTTCCTCAAAGTGCCATATTGAAAGGGTCTGTCACACATTCAGTGTTAATAATTTTTCAACTGATATTCATGGTAAATAGAACAGAATCCGATTAATTCATCAAAAGATCTTTTTTATAAGAAAAATCTGCATATTTTAACCATTCTATGACCTTGCTAGTTGAAGTTGTTAGTGAGCTGTTAGTATGTGTTCCACATTTTTCCCATTTGTTCCAAATTATGTGGGTTAGTGTTCCTCATTTTGGAGATGGAAGGTTGAGAGCTATGCTATGGGCAGTCAGCACAGATGTGTGCATGTGCGATGTATGTCCAGCACTATGGACAGCCATGGGAGATATGTGCATTTGCAAAGTATCAGCTGCCAAATATGGAGGCAGCTGTATGGACAGTCAGCCCAGATGTGTGCATTTGCGATGTATGTCCAGCACTCTGGACAGCCAAGGGATATGTGTGCATTTGTGAAGTATCAGCTGCCAAATATGGAGGCAGTCCTCTGGACAGTCAGCACAGATGTGTGCATTTGAGATGTATGTCCAGCACTCTGGACAGTCATGGGAGATACGTGCATTTGCAAAGTATCAGCTGCCAAATATGGAGGCAGCCCTCTGGACAGTCAGCACAGATGTGTTCATTTGCGATGTATGTCCAACACTCTGGACAGCCACGGGAGATGTCTGCATTTGCAAAGTCTCATCTGCCAAATATGGAAGCAGCCCTGTGGACAGTCAGCAGAGATGTGTGCATTTGTGGGGTTTATCCTGACTAATATATGGGTCAGCCCTTAGTTAGTTTTCAGTGTCTGTGGACACTGAAAGGGCTTTTTTACCCCTTTTAGTGTCTGAGGACACTAGACACCATTCAGAAAGTGCCATACAGCACTTCCTCAGTCCAGGGGGTGTGTTAGCTCTGTGAGCAGTGCAGAAACATGCCCCCTGCACTCCTCCATGCTCTGTGTCTGTATAGGAGCAACAGCAGTGCACCCTCATGAATATTCAGGGTGCACTGTTGTGCTATACAGACACAGAACACTCCATGCAGGAATAGCATTATTCCTGCACGGAGGTTCATGAATCCCGGGGCATATCAACTGCAGATTGTGTAGGCTGATGTTGGTAAACAAGGTCACCTGTCTCAAAGGGTGCAAACAAAGGACCATTGTCTGAACACTGGCACAGAGGACAGTCTGGTAGTTGGTGCAAAGTATTAAAGCTTTTAATGTTAAAGAGAAGGCACAGGGTTTGATTCCCTCAGACTTCATTTGTCAACTGTGTGGCATTCAGTATAACGCTTGGCCACAGAATGATTTGGGACAATTGAAAATTTGGGATAGGCAAATTATTTATTTATTTATTTATTTATTTATTGCTGTTTGATTACTGGGAAAGTCCACTGAGCCAGGAAGAGTCCATTTTTGGTGGAGGCCCTGGGAGAAAAGCTCCAAGTTATACATAAGCAAACATAATAGATTCTAAAGACAGTTTACAATAGTTACACATAATAAAGTTGCTTGAAATTTATACAAAGTGATCAGACAGGTGCAAAAGGATAATAATTACAAGTGAATAGGTACAGTATTTACAACAATGGAGTATTAGTTTGAAGGCATAAGTCAAATACAAGAAATACATTGGCTACAAATTGTGAATAGGCTAAATGTTAGTGATGAGTACCTAGAAGGTAGTAGTTGTTTAAGAGAGATAGGAGGGTTGAAATATAGAGGCAGGTTTAAGAAGGAGTATGGCAGCAGATAAGATCTCTTAGCGCAGAAGATAAGAAAAATGTAGACTGGATCTAGAGAAGGACTGACAAAGTTCAGTAGACAGATTAAGTAATGGCAGAGGAAGAATTAAAGCAGTTACAAATCTAATTTGAGAGGAAGTGGTTTTGAAGGGCAGATTTAAAGTTGCTAGTATTGTGTTGAGTGCAGATGGCTGTAGATGGGGAATTCCATTTTTTGGCCACAGTCCATGAGTAAAGTAGCTGTTGTGCAGGTAATCTGGGTTTAAGGACTTGAAGAAGCTGCTGCAGATCGTAGTGACCTAGTGGGTTATAGAGGGTGTGTAGTGAGTTTAATGCAGGGCAAAGTTGTGGTTTAACAATCAGTTTGTGAGTAATTGTAAGCTGGAGGAGTAGTAAGCAATGGGGAAGCTCAAGCCATTGTAATTTTTTAGGGCAATGCAGTGATGAGTGAATTTAGCAATCTTGTTATAGCAGATTTCTAGTTTTGATTGTAGGAATGACTGGAGATTGGTGAACAGTGGAGCACACCATAGGTTAGAGAAGGAAGCAGGTATGTTTGTGCTAGAGTTAGTTTAGATGGGAGGGAGAGAAACGTATTATTCCTATAGAGCAAACCTAGCTTTTTATGGGTCTAAGAAATGCTATTTTGGATATGCAAATCAAATTTGAGGTTTTCATCTATTATTACTCCTAGCCATGTGGTGCGGGCCACTAGCTCAATTTTAGTAGTATTGAGTGAATAAATGTTGAAGTTGGGTTTATTTATATGGGACTGTCTCTTGAGTGTGACAATCATAAGTTTAGTTTTTGGGGGGAGTTTAAGAGAGAGATGGTTAGTGTGGAGCCATATCTGCACAGAGGAAAAGGCTGTTTGGGTATTTTGATAAACGATAGTTTCATTAGGTGCTGAGCAGACTATCATCAAGTCATCTGCATACTGGACAAGAGAGCTCTGTGGGATGGATAAATGGAGATTATTGATGAAAATATTAAAGAGCAGAGGGCTAAGATGGAACATTGGGGGACACCTATAGGGTTGAGAAGGAAGAGGGAAATCGAGTTGTGCCACTTGACGGCATGTTCTGTATTGGAGAGGTAGCTTTGGAACCAGTTGACTGCATGGGGGAATAGCCCTATGTTTGATAGCTGAGATAAGAGGATAGGGTGAGAGATGGTGTCAAATGCATTTGTCAGATCTAAACAAAGAAAAGATATGATGTGTCCTGAGTCCCTAGCTTTGTTACCTTTGTCTAGGAATAAAATCAGTACAGAGGTTGTGCTGTGACCAATACAGAAACCATGCTGTGTTGAACAGAGGATCTTGGTTGTGAGTGGATACTCCAGGAGTTGTTTTTGTACACATTTTTCAAGGATTTTGGAATTAGGGGAGAGTATAGGGATAGGACAAAAGTTGGAGATGTCAGTTGAGGGGCCACCTTTATGAAGAGGGATGATGATTGTTGTTTTCCCAAAGAGAAGAAGCACAAGACTCAAGAATTGATGTATTGATCAGAATACCAATGGGGTAGACCACAGCATTGGCAGCGATGTTTAGCAATTTGGCAGGAATTTTATTGGCGGAGTTTGAATCTGGTTTGAATTTTGACAGAAGGTTTTTAATGAAGGAGGTGGGGATGGAAGAAAAGTTAAACTGTGGGTGTGGAAACTATTGTAAGGAAGTTGAAGGTAAAGTATTAGTGCTTGGAGAGGTCTCATCTAAGGTCTGAGAGGTACTGGTGGGAGTAGTGGAATGTTGTGGGGGGAATGGGATAATGCAGTTGTAGGAGTAGAAATATTAGGTAGGGCTATGGAGAAGAAAGCAGTAATGTTGTTAATGGTGTCTATAAAGTAGGTGTTGAAAATACTGGCTATTTGTTCTAGAGGCATGTCAAGGTGTGGGCAGGGGTTATGTCTGGTGCCAGGGTTTAGGACATTATTTATGGATGACCAAAACATTTCACTTTTTGCATTTAGTTTAGGAGATTATTTATGGATGACCAAAGCAAATTAATAGCCTCATGGACTGCATGCCTATTGAATATATTCAGGCACCTGCAGTTTTAGCTCTGTAGTTCTTGTGACCCTATATGGCAATATTTTAGATGTTCTTAACAAAGTGTCTCAAAGGTTACTGGCTTCTGATGTACAGAGATTTCTAATGGTACAAATGCAATGCAACCACTAAGGCAAAACTCATAGAAACCTGGACTTTAGAACAAGACTGTTTTTTTTTTTTGGCTGATGTCTCAGGTTATTAATTTCAGTGCATATAAGACCTCATTGAGAATGTTTTTTTTCTGCATGGTCATTCAGGTGTGTGTCATAGTTGTTTTAATTAATTTTTTTTTTTGTGCACCGAACACTCTTGGCTATGTTTTTCCTCTCCATATTGTAAACTACTTAATTTTTTGTGGATAAGCCACTTCAAAGTTGTATGCCTCCTTGTAAAAGGCATTATAGTCAGCAGGAGAGACTATCAGCCAGCAGTTCAGTTTATATTAATTTTACTTTGCTTTTCTTGGTTTCTGTATTTTGGGAAGATGCTATACAGTAAATGTATTCTTTCATTCAATCCTTCTCTGATACGTAGAGTATCCTTTATATGTCTCTGACAAATCAGAGGCTACTGATTTAACCAGGGTAACTAATTTAACCCCTTACTGTCGAACTTCCTTCTCTCCAGCACCCATTGTCAATACTTATTGGCATTTGAGCTTTCTTAGCTTCAGTTTGTGGTATTTCTATCCTGAAAAAAAAAAAAAAAATATATATATATATATATATATATATATATATATATATATATATATATATATATGGGTCCCCTATGAAAGATCGAATACTCAGAATCCCGAAGCCCAAATTACCAAGACCAGAAGCCCGATACCCCACATTACCGAGACCAGAAGCCCGATACCCCACATTACCAAAAGACCAGAAGCATGAAATTCAAACTCCCGATGTTAACGGATATTGAGTTAGTGCTTCTGGGGTTGTGGTTCAGGTAAGTATCCCTGTGTAAATATGTTTGTGAGGGGCTTTAGTGTGTGTTAATGTGTGTTGTGACTGTGGTGTGTGTGTGTGTGTGTGTGTGTGTGTGTGTGTGTGTGTGTGTGTGTGTGTGTGTGTGTGTGTGTGTGTGTCTGAGGGACTGTAATGTGTGGGTGTGAGTTTGCCTTGTGTGTGTGTGTGTGTGTGTGTGTGTTTGTTTGTGCGGTCTTGGAATTAGAATATTAAAGTGGGGGGGTGGGGGGTACAACCCCCCACATGGGGGGTGCCGGGGGGCTTGCCCCCCTGCTTAACTATAGTGTAGGATTATTTGTTTGGGTTTGGGGGCCACTGTGTTTTATGTGCACGTGTGTACTGTATGTGTGTTGATTGTTCGCGATTTTGAATTTTGCGCTTGTGGTCCGTTGCTCTTCCAGTCTTTTGTGTATTTGGTCTCGGGATTATGGGCATTGGTCTTGTGGGTTTTTGATCTTTCGTAGGGGTCCCATACATATATATATATATATATATATATATATATATATATATATATATATTGTTTTGTCTGTATAAATAGTATAAACGTATTGTACTACCATTGTTATATGCTTTTAAATACAATGTCAAGGAACTTGCATTTGAACTCCTATTGTAATTGTCCTATGTACAAATGTATAATTATGTAATCTTTCTTGGACCTTTTCTCCCTGGGTCTCCCCTGAAAACAGGCTTCTGGACCAGTCAGACATTACCCAGTTATCAACTGTTAATAAATAAATACATACATACAGACATACATACATACATACATACATACATAAATAAAAAATAAATAAATAAATATTTCATCAAGCAAGTGCAAGGTAAAGAATGAGTCCTGGAAAGAATGGTGGTCCATTGCAGGACCACAACATTGCTATCTGCAGGTCCCCTTCTATGCCCACTACAGAGCTTACTGATTATTTAAATCATCTCAGTAAATTATTCATGAGCCCTAATACTGTTTATACAGGAAGACAAAGGGTACATGTTCATAATATCATGTTAATACAAGTAATACACAAAAACAGGTAGGTCCTGCAGTAATCAATTATCCCTCCCTCAACTGGCAAACATATCCATCTGTTGGTTTATGCTTGAGTGTGCAACTGCCAGGTAAGAGAAGATTTATTTTGATTTATATTTTATTTTTTACCGCTGTTTTTCTTTTTCTTTTTTTTTTTTTACTGTGTGTAGGAAGAATGGGATAGTTTGTAAACAATAAGATATACTTTGATTTATATTTTGTCATTTTACCTGTAATTTTCACTGCTGGTTGTTAGAAAGGGGTAGGTTTTAGTCAGGCAAGCTCTAGCCATCCCAAGGGGCCTAGTCAGCTATAAATTCACACAGAATGCAGAGAGGACAATCCAGAACTTCTCTGAAACAGTCCTGTGTCAGTTTGTAATTTATTGATCCTTAATGTAAAAAACAGGTACAGTTGCAAGTGATGTAAAGGAATTCCAACTTTTATGCGACTATCACAACTGGTATAGTCAGAACAACAACTTTATTCTACTTAATTAATAGTTAGTTGTGTAGTGTTTGTGTGATTTTTCCTCATACAAATTGATTTAAAATCTCTTTGAGTTCTCTGGTAACTGATTTTGGTTATCCTTTTTTATTTTATTTTGCATTTGTTGACCAGGATAGTCCAATTGGATACATGTCCATTTTCAGTGGAGGCCCGGGGAGAAAAGCTCCAATGTACAAACAGAAAGTCATTACATAAACATAAAACATGTTAAACACTGTTTACAGGCTATATGAGAACAAGCAAGTTATACAATTTTACAAAAGTCAGGTTTGACAAGGTAAAATACCTAGAAACTGCAATTCAGCTGAGTAGCAATGAGGATATTACATTACAATAATCGTGCGAGTGCTAGTCAGGCTTGGAGCAAGGACATAGCCAGTGTGACTTAAAATACTATCTTATTCTTTTCTTGAATTGACTTAGGGTGGGTTCTAGAGTAATATCTGCAGGAATGGTATTCCAAATTTTACCAACAGAGTTGGCAAACAGAGAGACATCGGTGGTTTTGATAGTTTGGACAAGCAATCTATTAGAAGATCGCAGTGCTCTGAGGTTGCCATAAGGATAGATAATGTTTTTGAGTGGAGTAGAGGGGAAGCGTAGAGTAGAGTCGAGAGTAAATGAGAACGGGCAATGGCAGTTCTAACACGTGGGGTTTGGAAAGGTTTCATCTTGTAAAGTGACCCAAGTTTTTATTGATTGTTTTAATAGTTTTATTGATATTTAATTATTTACTTATTTTACATTTCTTTACTGGGAAAGTCCGACTGAAACTAGATCCATTTACAGTGGAGGCCTGGGGAGAAAAGCTCCACATCAAACAATTTTATACAATGGTATATAAAATCAAGAGATATCATACAATATCAAATTTAAGGTTATTTTCAATGGTGACACTTTGGAGTTTCGTATAGGAGTCTAGGGAGATTGTGGTGCCATTATTAGATTGTATGGAGAAGGATAAGGCATTGGACCTAATAGTGGGAGAGAAAAGTAGCAACTTTGTTTTATTAGGGTTCAATATCAGACAATGATCAGGTAGCCAAATTTCAACCGTGTTAAAAGTATTCTGGGATAATGTCCACAGATCTGACTGAGAGGTAGCCAAGTATATCAGAGTATATCATCCTCATATTGAATGCATGTTGCATTTGGGATGACAGTGTAGAGGTCATTAATAAAAATGGAAAACAGAAGAGGTTCCAGTATTGAGGCCTGGGAGACTCCTAGGGTATTAGGTAGGAGAGTAGATAGTTTGTTCTGACACAGGATGGCCTGTTGTCTACCATTCAGAAAAGATTGGAACCATTGCAGAGCTAGATTATCTAAGTAAGTAAGTTGTTTTTCTTTTAGAATTCTTTATTCATTTGTACCTGAAACAAATTCCTTAAATGAGTATGCCATTAATGATTTGCTAAAGCATAAGTATCTTGTACAGCGTAATGAATGCTATGTATATTTAAAGGTAACACCTGATAACACTGGTGATCTGTGTTCCTCGTGTCAAAAGTTAAATGATTTGCTTACCATTATTAAAAGTAAATCTAGACTTGATGATGATTGTACTGGTGAAACTGCCACAACTTGGAGAACTGTTGTTTCATATATTAATGACTGGAGTCTTGAGATAAATAATTTTAGGCGAAAAGCAAATAGAACACATTTAGGAAAGGAAATCTGTATTGTTAGTAAAGATTAATCAACCCCTATTGAGAAAGGTCGTACCACTGACAACTTTGGAATTCTGAATCCAAGCTTTCAGCAATCTGAGGGTTCAGTGTGTATAAAAAATATAAATAGAAAGGAATAAGTTCACAACAAATAATAAGAATGAAAAAGAAACTGATTGCCGATAATCAAAGAAAAAAATATTCTAAAAAGGACATGTTTTGTTATGTAGCACACAGATTACAGGAGATGATTACACTATTCTGTCAGAAAACCTTCAGTCTACTGAAAGAAGATATAATTTTTCCAAAAGAGAAGGTAAAAAAAAAGAGGCAAGGGGCAGGTAGAAAGGAAGAAATCAAAACTGAACGTGGAAGGATTTAAGAACATTACTGCAAGAAAAAAGAGGAGAAAGACAAATGCTGACAACATGGCTCAAGCTGTGGATGTACAAAACCAACTGGATAAGAATTATATGCTTGCAAATGTAACAAGCAGTGAAAACAGTGGCATTAACAAAACTAATTGTGATGAAGGTCATTCCTTTGTAACAACTGACAGTGCGGACATTACTGAATTAGAATCTGAAGATTCATCAGATCTAAGATATCCTTTAATTGGAGATTCAGTTATTAGAGGAACTGATACTTACAGTTATAGAGAAGATAATGAACATCATATAGTGTTATGCATGTAAGGAGCGAAAATAGAGGATGTGAGAAAGGCCTTAAAATGCCTTAATGTAAGGAAATATGCTTCTGTTTTTATTCATGTTGGATCAAATAATTAGATCCACAAAGACTCTTTGACAGTTAGTAGGGAACTGACAGCCCTCTTAGATAGCATAGCTTATACTTTGTACTGGTGTTAGGACATATTTTTCACAAATCATATCTACAAAGTAGAGTAAGGTCACAGTGAAAGAAAATATTTTTTGAGTAAATATCTACATAAAAAAAAGTGTCTTGTTTAATAAAAACAAATAGAAATGTGTAGAGCATCCAGACCTAAGTTTCAGCACACACATATGTTTGCATTTATTTATTTTATTTATTTAACATTTGTTAACCAAGAAAGTCCGACTTGGAACAAAGCCAGTTTGAAGAAATGCTCCAGATGCATGTCTTTGTAACGTGGGAGGAAACCGGAGCACCCGGAGGAAACCCACACGAATGCAGGGAGGACATATTTACATAGAATGGTGTTCAGTTGTCAACATCAGGGAAGATAATTTTTGCAGTAGATATTTTGCAGTATCTGATAAACATAAGGCAAGATTTTTATCAGGTCTAAATTTAACAGTTTATGGACAGAAACATTTGATGCATCTCTGGTGGTTGATAGTGCCAGGAAAATTAATAATAAAGTGTTTTAATAGGAAACCTTCCTACATTCATTTGTGAAACATCATTAAAGAACAATAACCAGAAACCAGTTCTGTCAGGGTAAAAATGTTTTTACTGTAACAGACATTCTACCAAAAATCTGTCACCCCTGGGCTTCCGGATACTGGCCAAGTCTCTTGCCACCCCTATAGTGCCTTTTTTAGGCAATGTTCCAAAGACCAAATTACCACCGTAACAGTTACAAAAAAATGCAATCTGAGGGTCATGCTGCTCAGTGCTAGAAGTCTAAATCTCAAAATGCACTCGCTCGAAGCACTCCTTAAAATGGAGAACATCGACATTTGTGCTGTAACAGAGACCTGGTTAAAGGCAGCATAAAACACCCCTGCACTACCAGGCTATAACTCATTCCACACCTTTCAGCCCCAGAACTTGGACTGAAACTCCAAAGGTGGTGGTGTTTCTATATTCATAAAGGATGTGCACACCTCCAGACTGGTAGCCGAACATGATGCATCAGAGATACTTCAGGTACAGCTAACATAGGGTAAGACAGTGATTCAAGTTGTTATAGGTCCCCAACCATGTCCCAAGACACTCACTCCATGTTTCTAAGCTCCCTGGAGAATATTAGGGTCCAACCTAACACACTCATACTGGGCGACTTCAACTACCCCTCCATTAACTGGGAAAACACCTCATGTACCAATACACTTGCCCAACATTTCCTGGAATTCATTAATTCCAGTACCGTGGACCAGCTCATTCTTACCCCCACTAGAGGTAGCAACATCCTTGACCTGGTCATTACTAACATGGGCGACCATTGCTCTACACCAGTAGTCAACTCCTCCCTGGTTAGATCCGACCACAAACTAATCACCTTGGAAATCCATATCCCTACCACCCCCCCCCCCAAAGGTAACCACCATGAAAAACTTCTCCAAAGCTAAGTATAGGCTCCTAAGAACAGAGGTGGCTAATTTCATGGCACCCATGCAAATGGAGAATAGTTGCATGACCTCCAAATCATACATCATTGCACTGTACGAACAAGTACACAAATGCATGGATCTCACCATACCCAATAAAACCAAGACGTTCTCCTCCAAAAAAAAGGAAGCCAATCTAGTGGTCCCCTGCCATAAACAAACTCTACAACAGAAGGAGGAAACTTCTGCGGAATAAGGTGCAGTCCCAAGAATGGAAAAACTCCCTTATCAGCCTCAACAAACAGTTGAGATCCCTCATCAAATCCTCTAAAGTTAGCTATGAAAACAGAATTGCAGAAGATAGTAAAGACAACCACAAGGCCTTCTATAGTTATGTAAAGAACCTCCACGACAATACCCAGATTTGCTCTGAGCTACTGCACAATGGTACCTCCTATACCAGGCCACCAGATATTGCCAATATACTGGCCGACAGATTCAGTGCCAACTTTTCCCCTCTTTCCCCCCACAAAGGATCAATCACAATACCAGTAGATTGCTAGGCACCCAGTATTACTGCTGTACAGGTTAAAACAGCACTGTCCAAGGCCATGAATACAGCCTCTGTGGGACCTGACAATATCCCTGGCTGTGTTCTACATGAATTACAGAGTGAACTGGCACATCACCTGTGTGTCCTGTTCAATCACAGTCCCTACAAAGCTAGTTAAGAAAGCTAGTTATGAAAGCTAGTTACGAAAACAAAATTGCCACTGATTTTAAAGACAACCACAAAGCATTCTATAGCTATGTCAAAAATCTCAATGGCAACACTCAGATCTGCTCTGAGTTACAGCACAATGACACTAAATATACAGAACTAACTGATATTGCCAACATCCTGGCAGATAGGTTCAGTGCTAACTTTACCCCCCCCTCTCACCCCCTAAAGGGCCCATCTTTACACCGGAAGAATGCAAAGTTCCTGTAATCATGGCTGCACAGGTAAAAACCTCACTCTCCGAAGCCAAGAACATAGCATCCATGGGACCTGACAACATCCCAGGCTGCCTTCTACATGAACTACAGAATGAACTGGCACCCCACCTAAGTACCATGTTCAATCATAGCCTCACCTCAGGCTTTGTGCCCATTAAATGGCGCACCATGTCAGTTATTCCACTCCACAAAGGGGGGGGCCACAACAGACCCCAGGAACTACCACCCTATTAGCCTGACGAGCCTCGTCTGCAAGGCCATGGAACGTATCATCATGGAACTCATAAACATCGAAACTCTGGACCCCACACCGTTCAGGTTTGTAAAAGGCAGATCATGTCTCCTAAACCTGATAGACTTCTTTGAAGTAGTCACCAAAGCCATAGATGAGGGTAAGGTGGTTCACACAGCCTATCTAGATCTCGCGAAGGCGTTCAACACCATCCCCCTCTCTGGAATTATAGATAAACTCACTTAACTAGGTATAAATCCCTATGTCACAAGATGGGTTGCCAACTGG
The DNA here is from genome assembly GCF_019279795.1 of Protopterus annectens. Taxonomy (NCBI): domain Eukaryota; kingdom Metazoa; phylum Chordata; order Ceratodontiformes; family Protopteridae; genus Protopterus; species Protopterus annectens. The sequence goes on along the minus strand of NC_056732.1, from coordinate 1,894,431,268 downwards.
CTTACTGACAGAACCCACACCGTGAAAGTAGCAGACTCCAAATCAGACTTCAGACCAGTGACAAGTGGAGTACCACAGGGTTCAGTCCTGGGTCCTCTCCTGTTTGGTATCTGCTTCCCTGAAGTACAGGCTAACACAGAAAATCTTTGGCTAACTAACTTCGCTGATGACTGCAAACTAGGAGCTATAATCAAAACTCCTAACGATGTGGACATCCTACAAAAGGGCCTCACTGAGACAGATGCCTGGTATCAAAGCCATGGTCTCAAGCTCAATGCCAAAAAATGCATTGTCATCCCTTTTGGTAAAAACTCTGTACCCATGAACTACCACATAGGCGGTAGTTAATTAACACCAAAAGTGTGATAAGAGACCTTGAGACACAGGTGGACAGTAGTCTCTCCTTTGATAATCACATCGCCACAGTGGTCAGGAAATCCTTCTACATGACACACCTCATCACAAAAGGTTTCTCATCCAGAAAAAAAGAGGTAATTGTTCCCCTCTACTCATCACTCATTAGACCCATTATAGAGTACAATGCCCCTTTTGGTATGTACCTCACAAGACATCTACAACAACTGGAAAGGCCGCAAAAATACCTCACAAAGGATTACTGGCCTCAAACAGATGCCTTACGCAGACCATCTCAAAAAACTCCAGCTTTATTCTGTCACATATCGCCTACTCAGAGGCGATCTCTGCCTAACATACAAAGCTATGTCAAAACCAGAGCTGTTGGACATGCACCACTTAAAGAAATCCCAATCCCTCCGAGCTACACGCTCTAGGGACCTAAACCTTGTCACCACAATAAACAGAACATGCTGGAGGGATAGATTCCTGTCCCAGAGACTTCCCATACTCTGGAACAAACTACCTATCTAGATCAAACAAAGCTCCTCATTAGCACTCTTAAAGAAAAATCTTGATGATTGGATGGGTAATAGGAAATTCACCCCAGGGATCACTTCTGTGGTTCTGCTTGACAGGGGAACAGGAAAATTATTTTCTTGGGTGGCGAAAGCCAGGGTACCTTTTTGGCTAGGCTTGTATAGGCCCTAGGGCCAATAGCCTAGCACCTGCCTATGAACCTATGAACCTAAATGATGCAGTGCTATAGTCATCCCTCTCCACAAAAGAGGAGTGACTACAGACCCTGGGAACTATAGCCCAATTAGCCTGACAAGTCTGATATGCAAAACTATGGAATGCATCATCATGGACCTAATAAACAAGGATATAGGGAATCTCCAAACTCTGGATCCCACACAGTTTGGTTTTGTGAAGGGTAGATCATGCCTGTTCAACTTGGTCGACTTCTTTGAGTCAGTCACCAGAGCTGTGGATGAATGCAAGGTGGTTCATACAACCTACCTTGATCTGGCCAAGACCTTTGATACCATTCCCTACTCAGGAATCATAGAAACACTCACTAAGCATGGCATCAACCCCTATATCACTAGGTGGGTTGCAAATAACTCACAGATAGAACCCACAGAGTGAAAATATCTAAGTCCAAGTACGACTGCCTACCAGTCACAAGTGGAGTCCCACAGGGATTGGTCCTGGGTCTTCTCCTGTTTGGTATCTACTTCTCAGAAGTCCAGTCCAACACAAAGGGACTCTGGCTGACTAAGTTCACAGACAATTGCAAGTTGGGTGCCATTATTTACTCTACAAGTGATGTTGACATCCTACAGAAAGGCCTCACTGAGACCAATGACTGGTGTCAGAGTCATCGCCTTAAGCTCAATGCCAAAAAATGTGTTGTCATCCCCTTTGGGAAAAACCCAGTTCCCATGAACTACCACATCGATGTTAGTCCACTGAACACAGAAGGTGTTATAAGAGATCTGGGAACACAGGTCGACAGCAACCTCTCTTTTGACCACCACACTGCCACTGTGGTCAGAAAGTCTTTCTATGTGGCACATCTCATTACTTAGGGTTTTGCATCCAGGAAGAAAGAGGTCATTGTCTCTCTCTACTCTTCCCTCATTAGGCCAATCATTTAGTATAATTCCCCATTTAGCATGTACTTTACTAGACACCTGCAACAACTGGAGAGGCCGTGAAAGTACCTCACAAAGAGGATCCTAGGCCATAAACACTTGTCCTATATGGACAGACTTAAAAAACTCCAAGTATTCTCTGTCTCATATTGCCTTCTTAGAGGTGATCTCTGCTTGACTTATAAAGCCATGTCTGACCCAGTTCTGTTAGAAATGCTCCATCTAAAGAAATCCAAATCCCTCCACAACACATGCTCCAGAGACCTCAACCTCATTACCACAATCAACATAATGTGCTGGAGGGACAGGTTCATAACCCAGAGACTGCCTATGCTATGGAATAGACTTCTCATACATGTCAAGCAGAGTACCTCACTGGCCGTCTTCACGAGAAATCTTGATGAGTGGATGGGAAATAGAAAATTCACCCCGGGGATCACTCCAGTGGCTCTGCTTGACAGTGGCACTGGAAACTAATGTTGGGTGGCATGATGCCAGGGTAATCCTATGGGCTAGGCTTGTAAAGGCTCCAGGGCCATTAGCCTAGTACACACCTATGAACCTATGAAAAAGTCAGGTGGAACTGTTATGATAAGGATTAAATATTTTTATGACACCAATACTGTATATTGTGTAACTCTGACAATAAAGGCAACCTTGAGACATATAACAATTGTTGAAGTGCATACTCCACCAAAGTCAGGAGCTGATGACCTAGGAGAATTCATACACTTCTTGCAAAAAACACAGGAGGGAAGAATAATATTAGCTTGGGACTTACATTTACCAGAAACATACTGAAATAATATTGATTCAACAGCATTAGTAAGGAAATTATTCACAAAGTATATTCAGGAACAACAATTGCTTCACATTTTAAAAAAGCCTCTCAGGGAATGGAACATATTAGACATTGTTTGTGTTCCTAAAGAAATTACTGTTACTTCAAGTCAAGTTTTGCCACCATTGGTGTACGGTGATAAAGGGTTATAAAGATTAATTTCTCAGTATATAATTCTGCCAAACTGAAATGTAAACCATTGCACAGAAGGTTAATAACATACATACATACACACACACTCACCCACCCCAACACACACACACACACACACACACACACACACACACACACACACACACACTGGATAATTCTCAGGGTTGGGGAATTTGCCTTTTTTCCAAAAACTGTACGATCTGGGAGTTAGAATATATAATTAGCAGGAGGTGTAGGGGACACAGCCTCCACATGCCCACATGTGGGGTGCTGAGGGGCTTGCCCCCCCTGAAAAAATGATGTTTCCTTTTTAATTTTATGTTTTTGCATGCGCCTAGACTGATGCTTGGCACATGCTTAGTACAGTGTCAATGTGCATAATGTTGATCATTTGGTGTTGACTGACATTATGTATGTCAATATTAGTGCTATTTGATAAAGGTATTTGAATCCATATTTATATGTGTGTGTGTGTGTGTGTGTGTGTGTGTGTGTGTGTGTGTGTGTGTGTGTGTGTGTGTGTGTGTGTGTGTGTGTGTGTGTGTGTGTGTGTGTGTCTCTCTCTCTATCTCTGCAGGACACAGCCACAGCCCTGACATACTGGACAGGTTTGAACCATGCATGGAAAAGGGTCAAGTTCATCGTGGACACCCCTGCCCATGTAAACTGCTTCTTCCAGTAGTAACACTACTACTTCCATGACCCTGTCTAGAAATCAGAATGCTACCTAAACACAAACAAGGTATCTGCTGGATAAGTTGTCATCACAACTGCATCCAATGCCATAACTACATGTAAACACACCACCACTAATGTAGCAGTACACATAACACTGCCAGAGCAGGATCTGGCACATCCACAACCACATTGGCTGACATCTGATGATGTATTGGCAGACCAGCCTCATGGATGTTGCCCCCTCCCCAACAGACAATCCAGAACAAACACTACAAGATCCAGTATGTCATTCATCCTGTCCAAGGAGTCACAAACATGGTTCATGTAGTCTCTTATGTCAGAATACGCAACTCTTCCGAGATCCTGGTAGAACTTGTCAATATGTCCATGCTGGCCCTCCACATATGTTGGATGGCAGTTACTGACACACCAACCTCATGGGTAGTGTTGTTAGTATACCTTCTCTGAGCACCTCAACTGACACCCCTATGTGTTACCTCCTGCTCACGATATTTAGGGAGAGATTCCACCATGTTCACCCCTGGGGGTACCATAATTCTCTGATCAATGATGTCAAACTAAAACAATGAGTGAGAAGGTCACTGAAAAAACAATCAGTAAAAACAAACTGAAAACTCTACTAAAGCTAGAACTTTCACTGAGTGACCTCCCAAATCTCTTTCAGAGGCACATGAGATATATGCAAATGATCCTTATTAACCTGTCAACTTCAGGATGGTTCTGTCTCATGTGTGTGTGTATGCATACTGACTGCGTCCATACTGTCGGGAGGACATATCTGGGGCATTGTCCTTGTGTCTGACATACCCCCTGCAGTCCCAGACTGAGCCAGTTCATCCATAACCTCATTTTCGAGGATAAGTATTCCCAAATATCAGACAGAGGGAGGGTCATAGTGCTGTTGCCAGTCGATGCTTCACTTAGGAATACACCAAAAAAATAACAATAAAAATATCCAGAATGCCTATGCCAAAATACCTCAGTGATATATTCAAATGCTATCATTTCAGTGTCTACTAATTATAACTAATACACATAAGTATGCTTGTACCATGTGCAGGTGGTCATTGTACCTCAGTGCTAGATGTGCGTAGACCCAATAGTTGATAGAGGTATTATAAGCATGCATGTGACTATTAAATGCAAAGGTGGACATAACAAATTCAGTGCCATACATGTGGCAATAGTAGTGGAACTCCTTTGGTTCTGCTCCATGTCTGCCCCAACTTCCAGCACTGCACCATGAAACTCTTTTGAAAGCCTGGACCCCTACTTGATGACAGGAACTCTCCCATTGTGGTATGAGGTGGTTTACTAGGTGCCCACCACCAGAAGTCCACCACTTGCATGCCACATCTTCTCCTCTGACCTTGGCCCTGTGTTTCATGTCACTGGCCCTATATGAGCTTGGCCCTACATATCATGCCACTGGCCTTTTCTGAGCTTGGCTCTGTGCATCATGTCACTGGCCCTATCTCAGCATGGCACCATGTTTCATGTCACTGGCCCTGTCTGAGCTTGGCCTTGTGTATCATGTCACTGAACCTATGCCAGACAGTTGCAAATATATAGGCTTGGCCACCAACATTGACATCCTCAACCACCTGCTGCCAGGCACAGTCATGACAGGGCTTTGTCACAGGCATGTACATCAAAGAGGCATCCACCATGGAGACAGAAGGCCTATAGTATAACCTCATTTTCAGCGTCTGAAAAGGGAGGCTTCTGAGAGGATGACCTCTTACTAAATTTAAGAGCTATATCCCTGTTGTGATGGAAAAACAAATGGGTATCATAACACAATCTGACACATAGGACAGTACAACACAACATGACACCCATGGTATTATACACACAATGTGGCACACAGTGTAGTACAACACAATATGACACAAAGGGTAGTACAACACACAACATGACAGACAGGGTAAAACACACACAACATGACACAGATATTACACACACAACATGACACTTAGGGTAGTACAACAAAACATGACACACAAGGCCGTACAACAAAATGTGAAATACAGGATAGTAGAACACAATGTGACACACAGGACAGTACATACACAATGTGACACACAGGGTAGTACACATACAACATGGCACACAGGGTAGTACAATACAAAATGACACTCAGGGTAGTACAACAAAACATGACACACAGGGTAGTACACACAAAATGTGAAACACATGGTAATAAAACACAATGTGACACACAGGGTAGTAAAACACAACATGACACAAAGGGTATTTTACAAACAATGTGACATGCAGTGTAGTACAACACAACGTGACACACAGGGCAGTACACACACAATGTGATGTGCAGTGTAGTGTAACACAACATGACACACAGGGCAGTACACATACAACACGACACATAGAGTAGTACACTTACTTTACAGTTATGGAAAAAAATGTATCATTATGCAGTGTGCAGCTTACTAAAGTGTACCTGTATCTTAAAAGATGTATGATAAAAATACAAACCACAGTCCAAAAAAAATTCTAATTCACCATCATAACACTAGACATATTTGTAACCTAGAGGGGGAAAAAACAGGAGTGTAATATTCAGATGCATCCCCCAACAATTACACAAAATAAAAAAATGAATACCAGGTGTAAGAATGTAGACTTACCAAGCAGACAAACATCATAAGCAAGTTACAATATGGTGAATATTGATATCCACAACAATGTGAATGTGGCTCAAACATAAAACAGATCTACACACATTAAAACCATCTGAGTATATATTTATGTTATAGCTTTATGACATTCCATGAAGATAGGAAATCCAATTAATAGTGCACAGCAATGTTAGGAGTAAGTCTGCCTCACAGGAAGTGTCTGTACCCTCACCTTCATTATCAACATCATGTGTCCTACAGTCTGAGTATCACAACTGTGTTGTGTAACTAAAAATAACAAAAGTCTGACAGCATAAATATAGTGTAACACAACTTCTCATCACACATGTACAGCGAGGTGAAAGATTATTTGGCTTTAATGTCCCCCTCTTTAACTGTTCATGTAGCACTAAATGTTCCTCATGTCAATGCGCCATTGCATTGCCATAGGTTGAGTGTTCAAATCCTGTGAAGATGTAACTCAAATAGAGATAATTTGCACATACACTTTGTTGAAACCCACAAACTTGGGAAAACACTACACTTAAGTTTCTCCATATTTTTTATCTTCATCTCTTGCACAACATTTGTCCATGTGCAGTGGTGACAATCATCGATGCCCCTTAGGGAATGATAACTCCATACCTATGACAAAAACTGAAAAAATAATTACACGTGCAAAGACTGAGCCAATGTTTGCTCAAATGAGAGTGATGTCATTGTGATCCACTTACCATGTCGGACATTAGTGAATTCAGTGAAGTGCTTTTCCTGTAACTGTCTTAATGGCTTAAAAGACAATGCAATACTTGCAGGGCTTGAATCTACATAAGAAATAGTATACCGGTATTCTGCTTTGGGCCATACTACATGAGATAATTTAATTTTTACATTGTAATGTAACCAGCCACTAAAGAAATGCCTTCCCTGAAAATATGATGATTGTTTAATAATCATAGGCACACTGCATGGCTCATTGTAAACATTTTATGGGTATGCATCACATTGGGTTCACTTCTAAATCCTGAAAGCCCAAAATCCTGAGACCAAAATTTTGAAAGTTCAAAATACTGAAAACTTAAAATACTAAATCTCATAATACTGAAAACACACAGGATACCAACACTTACTATATTCCAGCACAAGTACATACAGAAACATATTACCCTTCAACTATAAACAGGGGGACAAGCCCCCTGCACCCCCACACCCCTGATACTTAAATATAGCAACTCCGATATTGAACTTCACTACACTAAGTGCAATCTTGGAGCTGATATATTTAAGTAGCAGCGGGTGTGGGGGTGCTGGGGGCCTTGCACCCCTGCTTAAAGAAAAGTAATATGGTTTGTCTTTTATTTGTTTCTCTATGTACTTGTGCTGGAATAAAGTAAGTGTCGGTATCCTGTCTGTTTTCAGTATTATGAGATTCAGTATTTTGAGTTTTGCGTCACATTACTACAGTATGACAATGCATGGTTCATTGGAAACACTTTATGAGTATGGGTCACATTACTACAGTATGACAGTGCATGGCTCATTGTAAAAAATTTATGGGTAGATGTCACATTACTACAGTATGACAATGCATGGCCCATTGTAAACATTTTATGGGTATGCTTCACATTGCTACAATATGCATTGCATGGCTCATTGTAAACATTTTATGGGTATGTGTCACATTACTACAGTATGGCAGTGCATGGCTCACTGTAAACACTTTCTGGGTATGCATCACATTGGTAAACTATGTATCACAAATATCATTCACAAAGACAGGTTTAAATATATTTCATAATAAATAATAAAAGAAGAAGACAGTACACAATCAACGTAGTAACCTCAGAGTTTAGAATCACAGGAAATATTTTAAAACAACATTGCAAGACAGTCTCAAATAAATACAGAATACATCTAAACTAATATTTAATATAGTGCTACCTATATCTAAAAGATACTATGCCCTAAATAACTTACTTACAGAGCAAGGCAACTGCAGATGAGTGGATCTTCTTGACATAACATAAAATGCAAAGTCTCTCTCTGAGAGAGTTCTTAAATTAACATCAAACATTACGGCTGAGTCAGCTTGGATGACATCACTCTTTGTCACCTGCCTTCAATTTCCAGGCTAACAGAAACTAACATCTCTGTGTTACCAAATACGCATCGCTCAGATGTTTGCTGGGAACTGGAAGTCATAAAACAGTTAAACACTTTTACATTTTAGACCTAGTAATTATTTCTCTTTGAGACAATAGAAAAACCTCTAGCACTAGACATTGTGTATGCTTCACTGCAACTGAGAGATAACACAATTGTAAAACACTTTAATTTCAACTTATTTTCTTGAAGTTGTGTAAATTAACTCCATATGTTCCAGCTTAAAACATACATTTGCACAGATATATAGTTTATATACATTTCTGTTCTTTTCCAGTAGGGTACACTGTGGACACATCCTTGAAGCTCAGTACTGTACAAACCCTAGTAGCTTAATATACATATAGCATATAGTTCTCTTACATTTGTAAGACAAGCATTTGAATCCTGTTGATATTCACAAATGATATATGATTATTTACAAAATTCCAGATAGCTGGGCTGGCAGTGTCACAACCCCCCCCCCCCAAAAAAAAAAAAAAAAATTCAAGCTAGATTTTCAAGTGACCCTTGAGAAATGTTGCTTGAGAGGGTTGAACCTATCTGGGAATACCTTACCCCATTCCCTGTCTTGAGAGACCATCTGTGTTGGGATTGCTAATCACACTGCCGTGCTGCACTGTCATATCACAGGCTTGCAACCCTAGGCTCCACCTTAGCAACTTGGTATTTTACTGGCTGGGTTGATGTAGCCATATTAAGGGATTGTTGTCTGTAACTACAGTGAATTTCCTTCCATACAGATATGGCTAAAGTTTCTGCAGTGCCCACATTATGGCTATGCATTCCTTCTCTACAGCTGCATAGCATTCCTCCCTGGGTTGGAGCCTATGACTGAGGTATACCACTGGGTGCTCTTCTCCCTCTGAGGAAACCTGGAAGCATCCACCTGTACAACAAATTATTTGCTGTCATCTGGACTGGCTAACATAGAGGCTCCTCCCAAAGCTTGTTTGAGCTTCTAGAATGCCTGCTCACATGCTGAGGTCCACACTACCTTATCTGGCCTGTTTTTCCTTGTCAGGTCTATGAGGGGAGCAGCTATGGTACTAAAATTGGGGACAATCTTCCTGTAGTACCCTGCTGTCCATAAGAATGCCTTTTGGCAGCAGGGGCAGGCCATGTCTGAATGGCTTCCATTATGGCAGGTTCTGGCCTGAACTTACCACTCCCCACTCTATGTCCCAGGTAGGAGACCTCTGCCATACCCACCTGACACTTGCTGGGCTTAATGGCCAACCCCATCTCTGTAGTCTGCCCAACACTTCCCTGACATGCTGAAGGTTCTCTTGCCAGGAATGGCTGTAGATGGCAATATCATATAGGTAAGCAAGGGCAAAATCTCCTGCTCCTGCTAGGATATGATTTACCAGCCTCTGGAAAGTTGCTGGGGCATTTTTCATCCCAAAGGGCATCTTCATGAACTCATACAAGCCAAAAGGAGTCACAAAGGCTGACATCTCTCTAGCACTGGGAGTCAAGGGCACCTGGCAGTAACCCTTGGTAAGATCAATAGTGGTAAAATACTTAGCCCCACCCAGCTTTTCTAGGGCTTCATCTGTCCTAGTCATGGGGTAAGCAACTGATGCAGTGACTATTTAATTTCCTGTAATCCACACAGAACCTGATGCTGTCATCTTTCTTTGGTACCATCACGACGGGGAGGCCCAGGGACTGCTAGACTCCTGAATTACCCCAAGTTCCAACATTTCCCAAAATTCCTCCCTCAGAGTATGTTTGACTTTCTCAGGTACCCTATAAGGGGCCTGCTTAATAGACTTTTGTGGTCCTGTATCCAGATGGTGCTGCACCAGGTGGGAACACCCTGGTTTACCAGTGAATATATCCCCAAACTCCTGTAACACTGCTCAGATTTCTTAAACCGGGGTAGGGGATTTCTGCTGGGATATTGCTACCCCTTCCAATGACAAGTCAGTCCGAGCCTCACTGAGGAGATCAGTCACCAGATCCCCTCAGACTTCAGACTCTTCTTGCCACCCCCTGCAAATACTCAGCACAAGGGCCTCCCTATCATGGTAAGGTTTCATCATCTTAACATGGTACAATTTGTGCCCCTGCCTCCTGCCTAGAAGTTCTACCATGTAGTTAACATCACTGACCTTCCTTATCACTCTGTAGGCTCCCCCCAGGCTGCCTGCAGCTTGTTGTGTCTGACAGGAATGAGAACCATTGCCTGCTGCCCTACAGCATACTCTCTAGCTTAAGCATTCATGTCATACCAGACCTTTTTCCTTCTGTTGGGTTTCCGCCATGTTCTCCTGGGCCAAGCCCATGAGTTATCTGAGCCTTACCCTGGGGTTTAGGACATATGCCACAACAGACTCCTTGTGACATTCACACTCACCCTCCCACTCATCTTGAATCATATATAGAGGTCACCTCACCTTATGCCCATACAACTCAAAGGGTGAAAAACCTGTGGATTCCTGGGGCATCTCTCTGTAAGCAAACAACAGATGGGGTAAATATTTGTCCCACTCCCTCTTAAACTGATTTGCAAATGCCCATAGCATTGTCTTGAATGTATAGTTTAACCTCTCAACAAGACCATTAGTCTGGGGATGGTAGGGGGTGGTCTTCAGGTGCTTCACCCCACAGTACTTCGACAGACAAGCCAGCAGGTCTGACATGAAATTGGCACCTCTGTCAATCAGTATTTCTTTTGGGAATCCTACCCTGCTGAAAATCTCTAACAAAGCATTTTCCACCTTTTCTCCCTCAGTGGAGGATGGGATCATGGGAGCCATTGCCTCAGGTATCTGGTAGCATAATCTAACACTAGGATATACTTTTTTCTTGTGGAACCTGGGTAATCAACAGCCCCACAATATCCATAGCTACCCTCCGAAATGGCTCTTCAATCACAGGCAAAGGCATAAATGGAGCATTCACCTTGTCTCCTACCTTGCCTACCTTTTGCCACCGCTCACAGGTCCTTCAGTACCCTGTTACATCTCTGGAAATCCCAGGGCAATAAATGTTCTGCATAATATGTGTTTTTGTATCTTTTATGCCCATATGACACATGAATGCCCACAGAATAAGCACCATATTAACCCTCAGAAATTCTGGGCAGGCTTGAATAACCTTCTCCACCCAGGTAAATCATCCACTCCAACTCCTGAAACAGCAATGGATAAAGACCCCAAAGAAATAGCCAATACCTTCAATACGTTCTTTACAAACATTATCAAAACCTTAACCAACCAACTATCCTCTTGCAACCAACCGATCATGGATACATTACCACAACCTTTAAAGACCTTCTTCCTAAAAAGTGTCCCTACATCTTCAGTAAGAGCCCTTTTACAGAAACTTAAGCCATCTACCCCCTCTGCAGATCTACTCCCAGCAGAATACCTTCAAAAAGCTGCAGATGTTATAGCCTATCCAGTTTCTATCCTCATTAATCGAACTTTCTCGGAGTCAATAGTACCAACTTTATGGAAAATATCCCATGTTATACCACTCCATAAAGGAGGGACATCCACTGAATTATCTAACTATAGGCCCATAGCGTTAATGTCCCCATTAGCCAAAATTATGGAAAGATGTATGCACAAACAGCTACTCCACTATCTTATCCATAACAACCTCCTAACCAATTCCCAGCATGGTTTCAGACCCAAACACAGTACCACAACTGCCCTTCTGTCCTTCACTGACACAATAAACCATAACCGCAATGACAAGAAAGTGTCCTCTGCCTTATTTCTAGACCTATCAAAAGCATTTGATATGGTCAACCATCAACTACTCATGGAAACCTTAAAAAATCTCTACCTGGATAACTTGACACTAGACTGGTTTAAAGCCTACCTCTCAGACAGGAAACAAGCAGTATTGTGGCAGAATACTCTCTCCACTTTATTACCAAATACCATTGGGGTCCCTCAAGGGTCCATTTTAGGGCCACTTCTTTTCTCGGTCTTCATTAATGACCTCCATACAGTCATTCCTGAAGCCACCTGTATTCAATATGCGGACGACTCAACACTGGTTTGTTCGGAGATATCTCCTGACAGACTACTAACTAAAACCCAAAATTGCTTTACCAAAGTCGAAAACTGGCTATTAGGTCGTCAGTTAATCCTAAATCCTAAAAAAACTAAATTATTAATCTTTCAACCAACTCACAAAAATCATCTTATTGATGTCTCTATAACATCCAAAAATGGTACTATCATCTTCCCAGACCCTCATACGAAATTGCTAGGAGTTACTATTGATAATAAACTGAAATTCGACATGCATATCAACCTATCCATCAAGACAGTAAACAAAAAATTAGGATCGCTATATAGAATTAAAAACTTCCTAACACCAAGTACTAAAGTCACCATTGCCCGAACACATTTGCTCTCCACCCTTCTTTATTCATCTGCAATATTTATTAATCTTAACAAAACCATACTTGATAAACTATCCAGCTCATATAATCATATAGCTAGATTTGCAGCAGGAACTCCATATAGGACCCATCATTGCACCAACCTAAAAAACCTAAAATGGATTGAACTCCCCAACCTTGTTAGAATTACCCAACTCACTGAGGTACATAAAATTCTCAAAAACCCTGACAAATGTCCTTCACTTCAGAACCTAGTCCTTCCATACTCTAATCTTAACAGTCTACGTTCTGCGAACAGACCACTCATAAAGATGGTCAAAGCTTATAATACTGGAGGAGATGCACTCTTTCCAAACGCCGTTGGAAAAGTCTGGAACTCTCTTCCCACCAGTATTCTTTCCACTACCTCTCTACCCCATTTCAAGAAACAACTGTTTCACCACTTTCAGAAGCACTGGCTCTGCCAATGCTCATCTCCTGACTGACATTTCCTAGTCTCTGATATCTACTTGAATGGTCCATTGTCCTCACCTTTTTTTTTCCTTATATGCATTGCTTATTCCTTGCCTCAGTATCCAGATTTTTTCTCTCCTTGTTCCTTTCTATCACCTGTACCTTTGAATTTGAAACTATCTATAGAATAATTCCATTATTGTTACAAGGTCACTATCTTATGCTTGCCTCTATCTCATCCTTTTAAAGTTCTACCTGAATCTCATTTTTTTTATCTTGTATGTTAACAAATGAATTTTGCAATCTGATTGTTTGCTTGACTTTTGTCTGTTTCACTCTCTGTAATTTTATAACTTTGGAACTGTCTGTATTTTGTATAATGATGGAGCTTTTCTCCCCGGGCCTCCACTGAAAAAGGACATTGTATCCAGTCGGATTTTTTCCCGGTTAACAAATGTAAAATAAATAAAATAAAATAAAATATGACCTGCAAAGGGAATATCATGGGCTATAGCTAGAAGTGCCAGGTGGCAGGCTCTGGTCACCACCAACTGCAGCAGTGAGGGATGTACACAATGGGAGGATGACAAGTACACACACACTAAAGTACAATTTCCATCAGGAGCACACATAGATCACAGTCAGTCTGGGGCTGGTTTCTCCGTCTTTCTCCAGATCCCCAATAAGACTCCCCACTGGCACAGCTATAGAGTTAAAATCTCAGCTGAGGTGGTCAAGCCAAGACCTCCAGCACCATCTCTGTCCAACCAGTGCTTCATGTCCCTGCCCAAGTAGCTGACACACACACATACAAACACACACACACACACAAACACACTTTGATATTTGATAGCTATACAAACGCACACACACACGCACACACACACACACACACACACACACACACACACACACACACACCTCAGGCATTATGCTCACTGAGTGGCACACAGCTACAGTTATCCCACTCCACAAGGGGGGGATCCACCTTGGATCCCGGGAACTACCACCCCATCAGTCGGACGAGCCTGATCTGCAAGGCCATGGAACGTATTATCATGGAACCTATAAACAAAGATATTGGCAACCTTCAAACACTGGACCCCACCAAGTTTGGGTTCATGAAGGGCCGATCTTGTCCCCTGAACCTGGTTGACTTCTTCGAATCAGTCTCCAGAGCCGTGGATGAGGGTAAGGCAGTCCACACAGCCTATCTGGACCTCGCCAATGCCTTTGACATCATCCCTCACTCTGGAATCATAGATAAACTTACTAAGCTGGGCATTAATCCCTACATCACTCGATGGGTTGCCAACTGGCTTACTGACAGAACCCACACTGTAAAAGTAGCTGACTCCAAATCCAGCTTCAGACAACTGACAAGTGGAGTACCTCATGGTTCAGTCCTGGGACCACTCTTGTTTGGCATCTACTTCTCTGAAGTACAAGCCAACACTAAAGGACTCTAGCTAACAAAGTTTGCAGATGACTGCAAACTGGGAGCCATTACTGAATCCCCAAATTATGTGGACACTCTACAAAAGGGCCTAACAGAAACAGATGCTTGGTGCCAGAGCCATGGGTTCAAGCTCAATGCCAAGAAATATATAGTTATCCCCTTTGAGAAAAAACATGTACCCGTGAATTACCACATAGGTGGCAGTACACTAAACATGGAAAGTGTGATAAGAGACTTAGGGACACAGGTAGACAGTGGTCTCACCTTCAATAACCACATCGCCACAACAGTCAGGAAATCCTTCTATGTGGCACACCTCATCACTAAGGGCTTTTCATCCAGAAAAAAGGAGGTCATTGTTCCACTGTACTCATCCCTCATTAGACCCATTATAGAATACAATGCCCCATTTGGTATGTACCTCTCAAGACATCTGCAACAACTGGAAAGGCCACAGAAATACTTCCCTAAAAGAATCACAGGCCTAAAGCAGATGCCCTATGCTGACCGCCTTAAAAATCTCCAGCTATACTATGTCGGATATCATCTACTCAGAGGCGATCTCTGCATAACATACAAGGCCATGTAAAACCCAGAGCTGATGGACATGCTACACTTAAAGAAATCCCAATCCCTCAGAGCCACATGCTCCAGGGATCTAAACCTTGTCATCACAATAAACAAAACATGCTGGAGGGATAGGTTCCTGACCCAGAGACTCCCCAGACTCTGGAATAGACTGCCCATACATGTTAAGAAGAGCACCTCCTTGACACTCTTCAAAAGAAACCTTGACATTTGGATGGGGGAAAGGAAATTCACCCCAGGGATCATGTCAGTCACCCTGCTAGACAGGGGACCAGGGAAGTAAATAGTGTAGGAAGAAATAGCCAGGGAATTGCTATGGCTAGGCTTGTATAGGCCCTAGGGCCGTTAGCCTAGTACCAACCTATGAACACCTGGGGAAGGCTGGCACAGGTTTACTAGCTATTCCCCTTCTGCCCAGACTATAAGGTAGTTATCATTGCCACTAACCCCTCCTTATCAGCTACTAGAATGCCCTTACAAAGGGTGACCAATCCTACTGTGTAATGTTACTATTAGCCAAATGGTAAGTGTGACCAAGACTGGCAAGGCTATTTAGGAGCGGCCTGTACAGTGTCACCAAATACATATGCAAGTACGCTAAGAGCTTAAATATGTCTCATAAATATCAGCCACAAGGATAGGTTTAAATATATTTAATAATAAATAAAAAAAAAACAAGACAATACCTAATCAACACAGTAATTACAGAGTTCAGAATCACAGGAAATATTTTAAAACATTATTGCAGGACAGTCTCAAATAAATGCAGAAAACATCTAAACTAATCTTTACTATATTCCTATCTATATCTAAAGGATACTATGCACTAAATAACTTTCTTACAGAACAAGGCAAATGCAGATGAGTTGATGTTCTTGCCAGGTCCAATATAAAACAGAAAATGCAAAGTCTCTCTCTGACAGAGTTATTAAATTACTATCAAACATTACTGCTGGGTCTGCTTGTATGACATCACTCTTTGTCACCTGCCTTCAGTTCCCAGGCTAACAGAATCTAACACCTCTGTGTTAAAAGTACACATCTCTCAGATGTTTGCTGGGAACTGGAAGTTGTAAAACAATTAAACACTTTTACATTTTAGACCCAGTAATTACTCCTCTCCAAGGCAATAGATAAACCTCAAGCTCTAGACATTGTGTCTGATTCACTTAATCCAAAAGATAATAAGTCATAAAACCCTTTAATTTCAACTTATTTTCTTGAAGTTTTGTAAATTGACTCTGTGTTCCAGCTTCTACTATTAAAATATACATTTGCACAGGTATATAGTTGATATACATTTCTGTTCTTTTCCAGTAGGGTACACTGTGGACACATCCTTGAAGGTCAGTACTGTACAAACCCTGTTCAACACACACTTATACACCAGTAGTTTAATATGCACATAATTAGTTCTGTTAACATTTGTCAGACAAGCATATGAATCATGTTGATATTCACAAATGACATATGATTATTCACAAAATTCTAGATAGCTGCCTTGGTAGTGTCACACAGGTTATACAGCAAAAGGAAAAATCATGGCTAAAATCAGGAAGTGTAACTCCTGTAAAGATAAGAACTTTCACAACAAAATAATCAGGTAACTAAGAGGGCTAATTAAGTCCAATAAAGTCACTTTGAGATCAAGATAGACTCCCAAGAAAAAGACAGCCATATGGTCTACTTCAGCAATGTCAGAAACCTCAAAGGCAGCACACAGCAGTGTCAACAGTGTGCTGAACTGGTGGTTAATATTGCCACCTTCGCTGAGCCAGGTGATATAGCAAATTTATTAGCTATCAAATTCAGTTTCAACTCTCCTCTACTCACCCCCAGCCACCCTTAAGAAATACCCTCAAACATAACCCCTCCAGTTATGGATGTAGAGCATGTCCTGGCTGAGCTCACTAAGGCCAAGAGCACATCCTCAATGGGCCCTGATAACATTTCAGAATTCCTCCAGAATCATCTATAATATGACCAATCAGAACACTAGAATTAATACAGTCAAAAGATAGACATAAAGCCATGAGAATGGAAGATTGCAATGGCCATCCCTCTTCATAAGGGCAGATCATCAATAGATTCCAGAAACTACAGACCCATTAATCTGACTAGTCTTATATGCAAAGTCATGGAAATAATTATCATGTAAATAATCATCAAAGATATAGGAGCCCTTCAGATGCTGGAGTCATCCTAGTTTGGCTTTGCCAATGGAAAGTCATGCCTACTGAACCTGGCGGACTTCCTTGAGGAAGTCACCAAGGCAATCAATGAGGGTACAACAATACATACTGCCTACTGTGACCTGGCTAAGGCATTTGATATAAAATCCCACTCTGGCATTGTTAACAAACTTACAGAATTATGCATAAAAACCTATATAATGTGCTGGATAGCCTAGCTCACAGATCAGACCCAGGAAGATAAGATTGGCAAGACCCCCTACTCAAAGAGGCAGCTCACCAGTGGAGTCCCTCATGGCTCCTTCCTGGGCCCACTTTTCTTTGGCATCTACTTTTCAGAAGTCAAGACCAATGCCAAAGCCCCCTGGCTGACCAATGTCACAGATGACTGTAAACAGAATCCTCCCACAACAGTAACATCTTAAAAGAAGGTCTAATGCAGGCAGATGACTGGTGCCAAAGCCATGGCTTAAAACTCAATGCCATAAAATGTATTATAGTACCTTTTAGGAAGTTAGACACCTCAGGAAGCTATGTCATTGATAAAAAAACTCCTGAGAGTTGGACCACAAGTCAAGGTTCTGGGAACACATGTCAACAGTAACCTGGCCTTTGACCAACATGTATCCAATGTAGTAAGGAAATCTTTTTATGTCATTCAACGTACAAGTAAGGGCATAACATCTAGGTCCAGAGAAGTCATTGTACCACTATACTAGGCCCTGTCAGACCCATTATTGAGTATAATGCCCCCTTCGGTATGTACCTGACCAGAAACATGCAGCAACTGGAATGTCTGCAAAGGTTCCTTAAAAAAAGAATATAGAGCATAAATACAATGTCCTGTGTGGATTGCCTCAAAGCCCTATCGCTATACTCAGTCTCCCACAGACTACTAAAAAGTTTATGCCTGGCATAAAAGGCATTCTAGGACCCCACTCTTATGAACATTTTGTACAGCTGCAAAACAAACAGCATCAGCATTACTAGATCTAATGACCTAAATTTTGCCTGCAACATAAATAGGGCATGTTGGAGAAACACATATGTATCTCAGAGAATTCCCATTTTCTGGAACAAGCTCCTTATCCATGTAAAACAAAGTCCTTCCCTTACCCTATTTAAGTGTAATTTGGACCACTGGATGGGAAATTGAAAATTCTTCCCTAATTTGGCACCTATGTCTCTGATGGACAGAGGCAGTCGTAAATCATGTCATAACCAACAATAATCCCCTGTATAAACATTAAAAACACATAGCTTGTAGGACACTTTTGGGTTGTAAACCTAGGTTTATAAAAGCCCTACTGGTTGTTAGCCTATGAACCTAAATTCAAACAATTTCTTAGAGTCACAATTTCCCAGTTATTGGTTTTCAAAATTAAAATAGATAAACCTTGATCCTGGTTATGAAGAAATATTGACTAATGCACACATAGTTTTACAATTTTTAGAATTAATACATAAACTTACTGACATTGGTAAAACTGACTCATCTAGTTGTAACATCTGTGTTGACACCTCTGTAGATGATGATTTACAGAGTAGTTTGATCATTCAGATCTCTTCAATCAACATGCATATTTTTATCTGGAAAATTTAAAGAATGCAAACTGGTAAAAATTAACAATGACTGGTATAATTATTTTACCGATATACTATACTCAATACTTTTGTTGATGATATTTTTGAGTAAGTCTAATTTATGCCACAGTAAATTTTTATTGATGAACATTGGACAAAAAAGAATAATATCTCACTACAGAAATGGCAGTTTTTTTATAAAATCCTCATTCACTTCATGGAAATGGCACCTACATTTCTCCTCCTTATTAACAAGTTCCCTCAACTATGGTTTAACCTTAATATGGTTTGTTGTACCTGTATTGAGTAATTAAGGTACCTATGATTTTGACTGCATGCATTTCAGTACCAAGATGTAACCTATCTATAGTATCACCTCTTGGCATTGAGAGTTTCCTGTGACATTGATGAAAAACACTTGACTCAACTTTTTGTTGATTATAATCTCCCATGATGCAGCATTACCTCATATAGTTTGTAATTGTTCCTATGTTGGATTTTTGGCAGTGATGTCAGTTACATGGGTTGTTCATCATCATCATCATCAGCCCCCTTTTTCCCATTTTTTTCTACATGGGGTCAGGGTATCGTGTTAACTAACACCAACTCTCTTGAGTTAGTGCCACACTCCTGCCTTCTTCAACACTCATGCCTGAGTGTCACATATCATCTTTCACACAATCCATCCACCTCTTTGCTGGACATCCTCGCTTCCTCTTACCTTCTTCCTGTCTGTCCCAAATCTTCCTCAACAGATTGTCTTCTGCTTTTCTACACATGTGCCCAAACCACAGTAATCTGTTCTCTGATCTCTTCTTTCACTGGAGCTACTTTGGCGTCTGCTCTTATGTCCTCATTTCTACGTCTGTCCCACAGTGTGCATCCTACCACCTTTCTCAGGCACTTCATTTTCATCACCTCTAGCTTCTTCAACTGCTCTGCCTTTACTGCCCAGGTTTCTGTACCATACAATAGTACTGGTCACACCACTGACTTGTACATCTTACTTTTCAGCTTCTTTGGCATTTTTCTGTCATAGACTACCCCTGATACTCTATGCCAGTTAGCTGCAGCCCCTCTGATTCTAGCTTTGACCTCTTCATTCAGACTACCCTTCTCCTCAACCTCCTCTCCCAGATACTTGAAGTTGTTTACCTGTTCCACTATCTTCCCTTCTATCTCTATTCTCAGCTTCTTCTGATTTCCCCAATTTGCTGTCATTACCACTGTCTTATCTATGTTTAGTTTCATCCCACCATTACCACTGTCTTATCTATGCTTAGCTTCATCCAAGATTTGCATTCCATTGTCCTATCCTTTGCTGAAGTTTTAGCTCAGAGTTTACCTGTACTGCCACATCGTCTGCATACAGCAGCTTTTTTGATCCATCCCCTCTGACCTGTTTGCTAATGTAGTCCATCACCAGTATGAACATCAGTGGGCTCAGAGCTGAACCCTGATGTACACCTACACCCACTGGGAACCCATCTGTGAGGCCGAACACTGTTCATACTTGAGTCATTGGGTCCTTGTACATAGCCTGCACTTATTCTAACAATGTTTCCAGGACTTCAAACCACCACAGTACTGCCCAGATCAGCTTTCTTGGGACCTTGTCATATGTTTTCTCCAAATCTAGGAATGCCCAGTTGGACTCTCCTCATCTCTAGCTTCTTCTCAAGTATCTGTCTCAATGCAAACATCGGGTCAATTGTGCTGCATCCTAATCTGACTCCAAACTGCTCATCTCCCATCTTACATTCTACTACTCTGCATGTCCATTTATCAATCACCCTCTCCAGAACTTTCATGCAATGTGATAGGAGCTTGATGCCTCTGTACTGTCCACAGTTGTGGATGTCTACTTTGTTCTTGTACATTGGCATGAGTATGCTTATTCTCCTGTCATCTGGGATACACCTTTCTCTCCACACTGCTATTAGTAACCTAAGGAGCCATTTCTCCCCTATCTCACCCAGCATCTTTATCATATCTGCTGTGACCTCATCTGAGTCTGCTGCTTTCACTGACTTCATTTTCCTTAGTGCTATTCTTACTTCTTCTAGGATGGGCTCCTCTTCTTCTCTCATCATAGGCCGTCTCTGGGGCAGTACAGCTTTTGTGGGGTTTTCTTCATTCAGAAGCTGCTGGAAATACTCCTTCCATCTGCCTTTGATGTCCTCAGGGCTGGTGAGCAGGTTTTTGCTGGCATCCCTTATGAAGGGTGTCTGACTATCTTCTGCAACATACTGGAGTACAAGTAAAAAACAAAGAAAATCCCAGGTTCCAGATGGAGGCAGCCAAAAGTAACACTCAAACAGCAGACCATGGAAACTCTAGTCAAATACTTGAACGCAGGTTTATTTTAAGATAAAAAGCGTTTTCGCTGCTCAAAATACAAGGCAGCTTCTTCAGAACAAACACACACAGAGTGCCAAATTTTTTTTTATATATCCAGAAGGAAATGTGTCAAAAGACATCACTTCCTGGGAAGGCGCTAAAAACGAACAACAGTCAAAATATCAAATATACATATAAAAAATATATAGTAATCTATAAAATTCATAAAATGACTAACATATAAAGCCTATATATAAAATATATACCAAAAAGTCAATATTTATCAATAATTTGTTTATAAAAAATACAAAAAAAATATATATATATATAAATGAAGAATATTGATAAATGATATATATAAATGAAGATCAGCTTCGCTTGTACACGCGTTTTCTTGATGATATTTTTATCTTATTCTATGGTGATGCCCTTGAAGCAGAAACTTTAGTACATTATATGAATCAGACAACAAGTTTCCTCAAGTTCACTTATCATTTTTCCACTGAAGAAATCGACTACTTGGATGTAAAATTGATCAAGGATACAATAGGTAGAAAGTATTTATCTTCGGTATTCCGAAAATCTACCTATTGTAATTCTTTACTCCACTATACTAGCTCCCACCCATTTAAACAGAAGCGAGCAATAGTGAAGGGACAGCTAGTGAGAGCAGTCCGTATGTGTAATACGGCCCAATCCTTCCAACAGGAATGTAATTTTTTGAGAAGTCAATTTCTTAATAGAGGATACCCGGGTACCCTTATTGATGGGATCATTCAAGAAATAGAACTTAAACGATCAATTGGTTTTTATAAACCCTTACTAGATGAAACTAAAAACCTGGAGAGCCAGTCTATTTCTCCATTTAGTTCTTTGCAAGAAGTATTGATATTTGATTCAACTCAAATAGACTCTATGGCTCATAAAAAAGTCAGGTTTCCAACTTGTTTCATTACTACCTTTAGTAATGATTCTAGATATATATGTGAAATCATTTCTAAGAACTGGCATTTTATAAGTAATGACGTATTCCTTTTCGAAAAATTGGGGCCATTCCCAAGAGTGGTTTATAGAAAAGGGAAAAATTTGAAAGAACTATTACAAAGTAAACCAACTGGTAACCAATTTAACAGATGTAAAGGGTCATTACCATGTGGGGCTTGTAATTGGTGTAAATTTGTAAAAATTGGTGAATCTTTCCATATTAAGGAGAGAAGATATTTTATATATCATAAAATCAACTGTGATACTAGATCCGTCATTTATGCAGCCTTTTGTGAATGCTGTTCAGCATTTTACATAGGCAAGATGGATCGGAAGTTTCGCCAACGGATATATCAACATATTTATTCCATTAGGAATAGCAAATTGGAAAATGCTCTTGCTAAGCATATTTCCAACTACCCAGACCAAAGGTTATCTTTTATGGGTATCGACCATCTCCCTATTAGTATTAGAGGTGGACCACTCTCCCTTTTGTTGGAATTACGGGAGCTTGAATGGCAAATTAAACTTGATGCCTTCAATGTCCCTGGATTAAATGAGAACTGCAACATTTCAGCAGTTCTCAGATTGAAAAGTTATATCAGATAGGAATTTAATGTTGGACCCTATTAGTGTTAGGTTAATATATATAATTAGTAATATTCTTCATTTATATATATATTTTTTGTATTTTTTATAAACAAATTATTGATAAATATTGACTTTTTGGTATATATTTTATATATAGGCTTTATATGTTAGTCATTTTATGAATTTTATAGATTACTATATATTTTTTATATGTATATTTGATATTTTGACTGTTGTTCCTTTTTAGCGCCTTCCCAGGAAGTGATGTCTTTTGACACATTTCCTTCTGGATATATAAAAGAATTTTTGGTGCTCTGTGTGTGTTTGTTCTGAAGAAGCTGCCTTGCATTTTGAGCAGCGAAAACACTTTTTATCTTAAAATAAACCTGCGTTCAAGTATTTTATTAGAGTTTCCGTGGTCTGCTGTTTGAGTGTTACTTTTGGCTGCCTCCATCTGGAACCTGGGATCTTCTGCAACATGATATAGTTTCTTTGTGTTCCTTACTGAGTCAATTTCCAGAAGCTGGTACAGTGCCTCCCATGTCTTATTCTTTGCTATTGCAACTTCTTTCTTAGCTTCTTTGTTAGCCAACCAGTAGTCCTTCCTAGCCTGGTCAGTCTTTTCTGTAACCCACTTCTTCCTGCACTCATTTCTTTTGATGACTTCCTGGACTTCTGCATTCCACCACCAGCTTGTCTTATGTACCTTATTTCCATACCTGGCTCAGCCACATATCTGTTCTGTAGTCCTCACACATGCTGTTTTGAGGTGCATTCTTCTTCAACTCCACCTATTTCCTCCTCTTCTTGAGGTGCTAGAGGCCTGCGTATATCTTGAACTGTTGTACTTTCTCTCCAGTCAACTTCCAGGTCTTCACCCTGGTCTCTGTTGACCTTAGAGCCTTCTCTGACCACTGCTTGCAGCTGATTGTGGCAACTAGTGGTTTATGCAGTGGGCCGACTGTTTCACTGGGGATGACTTTGCAATCATGGATTCTGCCCCTATGCCTTTTCCTTACTAGAAGGAAGTCTACCTGAGTTGCATGTTGACTAGGTATGTGATCTTGTGACTGTCTCTCTTTCTGAACCATGTGTATCAAGCCATTTGCCAGACAGAAGTCTAGAATGGTCTCTCCTATTCCTGTTGCCACGCCCATGTGGACCCAGGCAGCCTCATATCCTGTTCTGTCTGTCCTGATATGTGCATTCAAGTCACCCATTATCAACACCAATTCATGTTGTCCTACTATATCTAGTAGGTCCTGCAACTGCTGTCTGAATGCACTCTTTTCCTCACTATCACAACCCTGCTGTGGGGCATACGCTGAGATTATGAATAATGTGCTATCATTACACTAGAGTCTGACTGCCATGAGTCGATGATATCCCTTACTGCCTTCTGAAGCCTCCCTCTCACCACAATTCCTACATCATTTCTAGCCTGCCCTCTACCTGAGTAGTAGCCTCTGGATCCCACGCCAAGTGACTTCGCTGTACTGCCCTTCCAGCTCATCGATACATAGGCTGTTCAGCCTCCTCCTTATCATTATGTCATCCACTTCTCACCGATACATAGGAAGTTCAGTCTCCTCCTTATCATTATGTCATCCACTTCTCATCGATACACAGGATGTTCAGTCTCCTCCTTATCAGTATGTCATCCACTTCTCATCGATACATAGGATGTTCAGTCTCCTCCTTATCAGTATGTCATCCACTTCTAATCGATACACAGGATGTTCAGCCTCCTCCTTATCATTATGTCATCCACATCTCATCGATACATAGGATGTTCAGTCTCCTCCTTATCATTATGTCATCCACTTCTCATCGATACACAGGATGCTCAGTCTCCTCCTTATCATTATGTCATCCACTTCTCACCGATACATAGGATGTTCAGTCTCCTCCTTATCAGTATGTCATCCACTTCTCATCGGTACATAGGATGTTCAGTCTCCTCCTTATCATTATGTCATCCACTTCTCATCGATACACAGGATGCTCAGTCTCACCCTTATCATTATGTCATCCACTTCTCATCGATACATAGGATGTTCAGTCTCCTCCTTATCATTATGTCATCCACTTCTCATCGATACATAGGATGTTCAGTCTCCTCCTTATCATTATGTCATCCACTTCTCATCGATACACAGGATGTTCAGTCTCCTCCTTATCATTATGTCATCCACTTCTCACCGATACATAGGATGTTCAGTCTCCTCCTTATCAGTATGTCATCCACTTCTCATCGATACATAGGATGTTCAGCCTCCTCCTTATCATTATATCATCCACTTCTCATCGATACACAGGATGTTCAGTATCCTCCTTATCATTATGTCATCCACTTCTCATCGGTACACAGGATGTTCAATCTCCTCCTTATCATTATGTCATCCACTTCTCATCGATACACAGGATGTTCAGTCTCCTCCTTATCATTATGTCATCCACTTCTTACCGATACACAGGATGTTCAGTCTCCTCCTTATCATTATGTCATCCACTTCTCACCGGTACATTGGATGTTCAGTCTCCTCCTTATCATTATGTCATCCACTTCTCATCGATACACTTCAGTCTCCTCCTTATCATTATGTCATCCACTTCTTACCGATACACAGGATGTTAAGTCTCCTCCTTATCATTATGTCATCCACTTCTCACCGGTACATAGGATGTTCAGACTCCTCCTTATCATTATGTCATCCACTTCTCATCGGTACACAGGATGTTCAGTCTCCTCCTTATCATTATGTCATCCACTTCTCATCGGTACACAGGATGTTCAGTCTCCTCCTTATCATTATGTCATCCACTTCTCATCGATACACAGGATGTTCAGTCTCCTCCTTATCATTATGTCATCCACTTCTTACCGATACACAGGATGTTCAGTCTCCTCCGTATCATTATGTCATCCACTTCTCACCGGTACATAGGATGTTCAGTCTCCTCCTTATCATTATGTCATCCACTTCTTACCGATACACAGGATGTTCAGTCTCCTCCTTATCATTATGTCATCCACTTCTCATCGATACACAGGATGTTCAGTTTCCTCCTTATCATTATGTCATCCACTTCTCACCGATACATAGGATGTTCAGTCTCCTCCTTATCAGTATGTCATCCACTTCTCATTGATACATAGGATGTTCAGTCTCCTCCTTATCAGTATGTCATCCATTTCTCATCGGTACATAGGATGTTCAGCCTCCTCCTTATCATTATGTCATCCACTTCTCATCAATACACAGGATGTTCAGTCTCCTCCTTATCAGTATGTCATCCACTTCTCATCGGTACATAGGATGTTCAGTCTCCTCCTTATCAGTATGTCATCCACTTCTCATCAGTACACAGGATGTTCAGTCTCCTCCTTATCATTATGTCATCCACTTCTCATCGATACACAGGATGTTAAGTCTCCTCCTTATCATTATGTCATCCACTTCTCATCGGTACACAGGATGTTCAGTCTCCTCCTTATCATTATGTCATCCACTTCTCATCGATACATAGGATGTTCAGTCTCCTCCTTATCATTATGTCATCCACTTCTCATCGGTACACAGGATGTTCAGTCTCCTCCTTATCATTATGTCATTCACTTCTCATCGATACATAGGATGTTCAGTCTCCTCCTTATCATTATGTCATCCACTTCTCATCGGTACACAGGATGTTAAGTCTCCTCCTTATCATTATGTCATCCACTTCTCATCGGTACACAGGATGTTCAGTTTCCTCCTTATCATGTCATCCACTTCTCACCGATACATAGGATGTTCAGTCTCCTCCTTATCAGTATGTCATCCACTTCTCATCGATATATAGGATGTTCAGTCTCCTCCTTATCATTATGTCATCCACTTCTCATCGGTACATAGGATGTTCAGCCTCCTCCTTATCATTATGTCATCCACTTCTCACCGATACATAGGATGTTCAGTCTCCTCCTTATCAGTATGTCATCCACTTCTCATCGGTACATAGGATGTTCAGTCTCCTCCTTATCAGCATGTCATCCACTTCTCATCAGTACACAGGATGTTCAGTCTCCTCCTTATCAGTATGTCATCCACTTCTCATCGTACATAGGATGTTCAGTCTCCTCCTTATCAGTATGTCATCCACTTCTCATCGGGTACATAGGATGTTCAGTCTCCTCCTTATCATTATATCATCCAATTCTCACCGATACATAGGATGTTCAGTCTCCTCCTTATCATTATGTCAGCCACTTCTCACCGATACATAGGATGTTCAGTCTCCTCCTTATCATTATGTCATCCACTTCTCATCGTACACAGGATGTTCAGTTTCCTCCTTATCATGTCATCCACTTCTCACCGATACATAGGATGTTCAGTCTCCTCCTTATCAGTATGTCATCCACTTCTCATCGATACATAGGATGTTCAGCCTCCTCCTTATCAGTATGTCATCCACTTTTCATTGGTACACAGGATGTTCAGTCTCCTCCTTATCATTATGTCATCCACTTCTCACCGATACATAGAATGTTCAGTCTCCTCCTTATCATTATGTCATCCACTTCTCATCGGGTACACAGGATGTTCAGTCTCCTCCTTATCATTATGTCAGCCACTTCTCACCATACATAGGATGTTCAGTCTCCTCCTTATCAGTATGTCATCCACTTCTCATTGATACATAGGATGTTCAGTCTCCTCCTTATCAGTATGTCATCCATTTCTCATCGGTACATAGGATGTTCAGCCTCCTCCTTATCATTATGTCATCCACTTCTCATCAATACACAGGATGTTCAGTCTCCTCCTTATCAGTATGTCATCCACTTCTCATCGGTACATAGGATGTTCAGTCTCCTCCTTATCAGTATGTCATCCACTTCTCATCAGTACACAGGATGTTCAGTCTCCTCCTTATCAGTATGTCATCCACTTCTCATCGGTACATACGATGTTCAGTCTCCTCCTTATCAGTATGTCATCCACTTCTCATCAGTACATAGGATGTTCAGTCTCCTCCTTATCATTATGTCATCCACTTCTCACCGATACATAGGATGTTCAGTTTCCTCCTTATCATTATGTCATCCACTTCTCACCGATACATAGAATGTTCAGTCTCCTCCCTATCATTATGTCAGCCACTTCTCATCGATACATAGGATGTTCAGCCTCCTCCTTATCATTATGTCATCCACTTTTCATCGGTACACAGGATGTTCAGTCTCCTCCTTATCATTATGTCATCCACTTCTCACCGATACATAGGATGTTCAGTCTCCTCCTTATCATTATGTCATCCACTTCATCGGTACACAGGATGTTCAGTCTCCTCCTTATCATTATGTCATCCACTTCTCATCGATACACAGGATGTTAAGTCTCCTCCTTATCATTATGTCATCCACTTCATCGTACACAGGATGTTCAATCTCCTCCTTATCATTATGTCATCCACTTCTCATCGATACATAGGATGTTCAGTCTCCTCCTTATCATTATGTCATCCACTTCTCATCGGTACACAGGATGTTCAGTCTCCTCCTTATCATTATGTCATTCACTTCTCATCGATACATAGGATGTTCAGTCTCCTCCTTATCATTATGTCATCCACTTCTCATCGGTACACAGGATGTTCAGTCTCCTCCTTATCATTATGTCATCCACTTCTCATCGGTACACAGGATGTTCAGTTTCCTCCTTATCATGTCATCCACTTCTCACCGATACATAGGATGTTCAGTCTCCTCCTTATCAGTATGTCATCCACTTCTCATCGATACATAGGATGTTCAGTCTCCTCCTTATCATTATGTCATCCACTTCTCATCGGTACATAGGATGTTCAGCCTCCTCCTTATCATTATGTCATCCACTTCTCACCGATACATAGGATGTTCAGTCTCCTCCTTATCAGTATGTCATCCACTTCTCATCGGTACATAGGATGTTCAGTCTCCTCCTTATCAGTATGTCATCCACTTCTCATCAGTACACAGGATGTTCAGTCTCCTCCTTATCAGTATGTCATCCACTTCTCATTGGTACATAGGATGTTCAGTCTCCTCCTTATCAGTATGTCATCCACTTCTCATCGGTACATAGGATGTTCAGTCTCCTCCTTATCATTATATCATCCAATTCTCACCGATACATAGGATGTTCAGTCTCCTCCTTATCATTATGTCAGCCACTTCTCACCGATACATAGGATGTTCAGTCTCCTCCTTATCATTATGTCATCCACTTCATCGTACACAGGATGTTCAGTTTCCTCCTTATCATGTCATCCACTTCTCACCGATACATAGGATGTTCAGTCTCCTCCTTATCAGTATGTCATCCACTTCTCATCGATACATAGGATGTTCAGCCTCCTCCTTATCAGTATGTCATCCACTTTTCATCGGTACACAGGATGTTCAGTCTCCTCCTTATCATTATGTCATCCACTTCACCGATACATAGAATGTTCAGTCTCCTCCTTATCATTATGTCATCCACTTCATCGGTACACAGGATGTTCAGTCTCCTCCTTATCATTATGTCATCCACTTCTCATCGATACACAGGATGTTAAGTCTCCTCCTTTTCATTATGTCATCCACTTCTTATCGGTACACAGGATGTTCAGTCTCCTCCTTATCATTATGTCATCCACTTCTCATTGATACATAGGATGTTCAGTCTCCTCCTTATCATTATGTCATCCACTTCTCATCGGTACACAGGATGTTCAGTCTCCTCCTTATCATTATGTCATTCACTTCTCATCGATGCATAGGATGTTCAGTCTCCTCCTTATCATTATGTCATCCACTTCTCATCGATACATAGGATGTTCAGTCTCCTCCTTATCATTATGTCATCCACTTCTCATCGGTACATAGGATGTTCAGCCTCCTCCTTATCATTATGTCATCCACTTCTCACCGATACATAGGATGTTCAGTCTCCTCCTTATCAGTATGTCATCCACTTCTCATCGGTACATAGGATGTTCAGTCTCCTCCTTATCAGCATGTCATCCACTTCTCATCAGTACACAGGATGTTCAGTCTCCTCCTTATCAGTATGTCATCCACTTCTCATCGGTACATAGGATGTTCAGTCTCCTCCTTATCAGTATGTCATCCACTTCTCATCGGTACATAGGATGTTCAGTCTCCTCCTTATCATTATATCATCCAATTCTCACCGATACATAGGATGTTCAGTCTCCTCCTTATCATTATGTCAGCCACTTCTCACCGATACATAGGATGTTCAGTCTCCTCCTTATCATTATGTCATCCACTTCTCATCGGTACACAGGATGTTCAGTTTCCTCCTTATCATGTCATCCACTTCTCACCGATACATAGGATGTTCAGTCTCCTCCTTATCAGTATGTCATCCACTTCTCATCGATACATAGGATGTTCAGCCTCCTCCTTATCAGTATGTCATCCACTTTTCATTGGTACACAGGATGTTCAGTCTCCTCCTTATCATTATGTCATCCACTTCTCACCGATACATAGAATGTTCAGTCTCCTCCTTATCATTATGTCATCCACTTCTCATCGGTACACAGGATGTTCAGTCTCCTCCTTATCATTATGTCAGCCACTTCTCACCGATACATAGGATGTTCAGTCTCCTCCTTATCAGTATGTCATCCACTTCTCATTGATACATAGGATGTTCAGTCTCCTCCTTATCAGTATGTCATCCATTTCTCAACGGTACATAGGATGTTCAGCCTCCTCCTTATCATTATGTCATCCACTTCTCATCAATACACAGGATGTTCAGTCTCCTCCTTATCAGTATGTCATCCACTTCTCATCGGTACATAGGATGTTCAGTCTCCTCCTTATCAGTATGTCATCCACTTCTCATCAGTACACAGGATGTTCAGTCTCCTCCTTATCAGTATGTCATCCACTTCTCATCGGTACATAATGATGTTCAGTCTCCTCCTTATCAGTATGTCATCCACTTCTCATCAGTACATAGGATGTTCAGTCTCCTCCTTATCATTATGTCATCCACTTCTCACCGATACATAGGATGTTCAGTTTCCTCCTTATCATTATGTCATCCACTTCTCACCGATACATAGAATGTTCAGTCTCCTCCCTATCATTATGTCAGCCACTTCTCATCGATACATAGGATGTTCAGCCTCCTCCTTATCATTATGTCATCCACTTTTCATCGGTACACAGGATGTTCAGTCTCCTCCTTATCATTATGTCATCCACTTCTCACCGATACATAGGATGTTCAGTCTCCTCCTTATCATTATGTCATCCACTTCTCATCGGTACACAGGATGTTCAGTCTCCTCCTTATCATTATGTCATCCACTTCTCATCGATACACAGGATGTTAAGTCTCCTCCTTATCATTATGTCATCCACTTCTCATCGGTACACAGGATGTTCAGTCTCCTCCTTATCATTATGTCATCCACTTCTCATCGATACATAGGATGTTCAGTCTCCTCCTTATCATTATGTCATCCACTTCTCATCGTACACAGGATGTTCAGTCTCCTCCTTATCATTATGTCATTCACTTCTCATCGATACATAGGATGTTCAGTCTCCTCCTTATCATTATGTCATCCACTTCTCATCGGTACACAGGATGTTCAGTCTCCTCCTTATCATTATGTCATCCACTTCTCATCGGTACACAGGATGTTCAGTTTCCTCCTTATCATGTCATCCACTTCTCACCGATACATAGGATGTTCAGTCTCCTCCTTATCAGTATGTCATCCACTTCTCATCGATACATAGGATGTTCAGTCTCCTCCTTATCATTATGTCATCCACTTCTCATCGGTACATAGGATGTTCAGCCTCCTCCTTATCATTATGTCATCCACTTCTCACCGATACATAGGATGTTCAGTCTCCTCCTTATCAGTATGTCATCCACTTCTCATCGGTACATAGGATGTTCAGTCTCCTCCTTATCAGTATGTCATCCACTTCTCATCAGTACACAGGATGTTCAGTCTCCTCCTTATCAGTATGTCATCCACTTCTCATTGGTACATAGGATGTTCAGTCTCCTCCTTATCAGTATGTCATCCACTTCTCATCGGTACATAGGATGTTCAGTCTCCTCCTTATCATTATATCATCCAATTCTCACCGATACATAGGATGTTCAGTCTCCTCCTTATCATTATGTCAGCCACTTCTCACCGATACATAGGATGTTCAGTCTCCTCCTTATCATTATGTCATCCACTTCTCATCGGTACACAGGATGTTCAGTTTCCTCCTTATCATGTCATCCACTTCTCACCGATACATAGGATGTTCAGTCTCCTCCTTATCAGTATGTCATCCACTTCTCATCGATACATAGGATGTTCAGCCTCCTCCTTATCAGTATGTCATCCACTTTTCATCGGTACACAGGATGTTCAGTCTCCTCCTTATCATTATGTCATCCACTTCTCACCGATACATAGAATGTTCAGTCTCCTCCTTATCATTATGTCATCCACTTCTCATCGGTACACAGGATGTTCAGTCTCCTCCTTATCATTATGTCATCCACTTCTCATCGATACACAGGATGTTAAGTCTCCTCCTTTTCATTATGTCATCCACTTCTTATCGGTACACAGGATGTTCAGTCTCCTCCTTATCATTATGTCATCCACTTCTCATTGATACATAGGATGTTCAGTCTCCTCCTTATCATTATGTCATCCACTTCTCATCGGTACACAGGATGTTCAGTCTCCTCCTTATCATTATGTCATTCACTTCTCATCGATGCATAGGATGTTCAGTCTCCTCCTTATCATTATGTCATCCACTTCTCATCGATACATAGGATGTTCAGTCTCCTCCTTATCATTATGTCATCCACTTCTCATCGGTACACAGGATGCTCAGTCTCCTCCTTATCAGTATGTCATCCACTTCTCATCGATACATAGGATGTTCAGTCTCCTCCTTATCATTATGTCATCCACTTCTCATCGGTACATATGATGTTCAGCCTCCTCCTTATCATTATGTCATCCACTTCTCATCGGTACACATGATGTTCAGTCTCCTCCTTATCATTATGTCATCCACTTCTCATCGGTACATAGGATGTTCAGTCTCCTCCTTATCATTATGCTATCCACTTCTCACCGGTACACAGGATGTTCAGCCTCCTCCTTATCATTATGTCATCCACTTTTCATCGGTACATAGGATGTTCAGTCTCCTCCTTATCATTATGTCATCCACTTCTCATCGATACATAGGATGTTCAGTCTCCTCCTTATCATTATGTCATCCACTTCTCATCGATACATAGGATGTTCAGTCTCCTGCTTATCATTATGTCATCCACTTCTCATCGGTACACAGGATTTTCAGTTTCCTCCTTATCATGTCATCCACTTCTCACCGATACATAGGATGTTCAGTCTCCTCCTTATCAGTATGTCATCCACTTCTCATCGGTACACAGGATGTTCAGTCTCCTCCTTATCAGTATGTCATCCATTTCTCATCGGTACATAGGATGTTCAGCCTCCTCCTTATCATTATGTCATCCACTTCTCATGAATACACAGGATGTTCAGTCTCCTCCTTATCAGTATGTCATCCACTTCTCATCGGTACATAGGATGTTCATTCTCCTCCTTATCAGTATGTCATCCACTTCTCATCAGTACACAGGATGTTCAGTCTCCTCCTTATCATTATGTCATCCACTTCTCATCGGTACACATGATGTTCAGTCTCCTCCTTATCATTATGTCATCCACTTCTCATCGGTACATAGGATGTTCAGTCTCCTCCTTATCATTATGTCAGCCACTTCTCACCGATACATAGGATGTTCAGTCTCCTCCTTATCATTATGTCAGCCACTTCTCATCGATACATAGGATGTTCAGCCTCCTCCTTATCAGTATGTCATCCACTTTTCATCGGTACACAGGATGTTCAGTCTCCTCCTTACCATTATGTCATCCACTTCTCACCGATACATAGAATGTTCAGTCTCCTCCTTATCATTATGTCATCCACTTCTCATCGGTACACAGGATGTTCAGTCTCCTCCTTATCATTATGTCATCCACTTCTCATCGATACATAGGATGTTAAGTCTCCTCCTTATCATTATGTCATCCACTTCTCATCGGTACACAGGATGTTCAGTCTCCTCCTTATCATTATGTCATCCACTTCTCATCGATACATAGGATGTTCAGTCTCCTCCTTATCATTATGTCAGCCACTTCTCATCGGTACACAGGATGTTCAGTCTCCTCCTTATCATTATGTCATTCACTTCTCATCGATAGATAGGATGTTCAGTCTCCTCCTTATCATTATGTCATCCACTTCTCATCGATACATAGGATGTTCAGTCTCCTCCTTATCATTATGTCATCCACTTCATCGTACACAGGATGTTCAGTCTCCTCCTTATCAGTATGTCATCCACTTCTCATCGATACATAGGATGTTCAGTCTCCTCCTTATCATTATGTCATCCACTTCTCACCGATACATAGAATGTTCAGTCTCCTCCCTATCATTATGTCAGCCACTTCTCATCGATACATAGGATGTTCAGCCTCCTCCTTATCATTATGTCATCCACTTTTCATCGGTACACAGGATGTTCAGTCTCCTCCTTATCATTATGTCATCCACTTCTCACCGATACATAGGATGTTCAGTCTCCTCCTTATCATTATGTCATCCACTTCTCATCGGTACACAGGATGTTCAGTCTCCTCCTTATCATTATGTCATCCACTTCATCGATACACAGGATGTTAAGTCTCCTCCTTATCATTATGTCATCCACTTCTCATCGGTACACAGGATGTTCAATCTCCTCCTTATCATTATGTCATCCACTTCTCATCGATACATAGGATGTTCAGTCTCCTCCTTATCATTATGTCATCCACTTCTCATCGGGTACACAGGATGTTCAGTCTCCTCCTTATCATTATGTCATTCACTTCTCATCGATACATAGGATGTTCAGTCTCCTCCTTATCATTATGTCATCCACTTCATCGGTACACAGGATGTTCAGTCTCCTCCTTATCATTATGTCATCCACTTCTCATCGGTACACAGGATGTTCAGTTTCCTCTGTATAATGTTATCCACTACTCATGCATACATAGGATGTTCAGTCTCCTCCTTATCAGTATGTCATCCACTTCTCATCGATACATAGGATGTTCAGTCTCCTCCTTATCATTATGTCATCCACTTCATCGGTACATAGGATGTTCAGCCTCCTCCTTATCATTATGTCATCCACTTCTCACCGATACATAGGATGTTCAGTCTCCTCCTTATCAGTATGTCATCCACTTCTCATCGGTACAAAGGATGTTCAGTCTCCTCCTTATCAGTATGTCATCCACTTCTCATCAGTACACAGGATGTTCAGTCTCCTCCTTATCAGTATGTCATCCACTTCTCATCGGTACATAGGATGTTCAGTCTCCTCCTTATCAGTATGTCATCCACTTCTCATCGGTACATAGGATGTTCAGTCTCCTCCTTATCATTATATCATCCAATTCTCACCGATACATAGGATGTTCAGTCTCCTCCTTATCATTATGTCAGCCACTTCACCGATACATAGGATGTTCAGTCTCCTCCTTATCATTATGTCATCCACTTCTCATCGGTACACAGGATGTTCAGTTTCCTCCTTATCATGTCATCCACTTCTCACCGATACATAGGATGTTCAGTCTCCTCCTTATCAGTATGTCATCCACTTCTCATCGATACATAGGATGTTCAGCCTCCTCCTTATCAGTATGTCATCCACTTTTCATCGGTACACAGGATGTTCAGTCTCCTCCTTATCATTATGTCATCCACTTCTCACTGATACATAGAATGTTCAGTCTCCTCCTTATCATTATGTCATCCACTTCATCGGTACACAGGATGTTCAGTCTCCTCCTTATCATTATGTCATCCACTTCTCATCGATACACAGGATGTTAAGTCTCCTCCTTTTCATTATGTCATCCACTTCTTATCGGTACACAGGATGTTCAGTCTCCTCCTTATCATTATGTCATCCACTTCTCATTGATACATAGGATGTTCAGTCTCCTCCTTATCATTATGTCATCCACTTCTCATCGGTACACAGGATGTTCAGTCTCCTCCTTATCATTATGTCATTCACTTCTCATCGATGCATAGGATGTTCAGTCTCCTCCTTATCATTATGTCATCCACTTCTCATCGATACATAGGATGTTCAGTCTCCTCCTTATCATTATGTCATCCACTTCATCGGTACACAGGATGCTCAGTCTCCTCCTTATCATTATGTCATCCACTTCATCGATACATAGGATGTTCAGTCTCCTCCTTATCATTATGTCATCCACTTCTCATCGGTACACAGGATGTTCAGTCTCCTCCTTATCATTATGTCATTCACTTCTCATCGATACATAGGATGTTCAGTCTCCTCCTTATCATTATGTCATCCACTTCTCATCGATACATAGGATGTTCAGTCTCCTCCTTATCATTATGTCATCCACTTCTCATCGGTACACAGGATGTTCAGTCTCCTCCTTATCAGTATGTCATCCACTTCTCATCGATACATAGGATGTTCAGTCTCCTCCTTATCATTATGTCATCCACTTCTCAACGGTACATATGATGTTCAGCCTCCTCCTTATCATTATGTCATCCACTTCTCATCGGTACACATGATGTTCAGTCTCCTCCTTATCATTATGTCATCCACTTCTCATCGGTACATAGGATGTTCAGTCTCCTCCTTATCATTATGCCATCCACTTCTCACCGGTACATAGGATGTTCAGCCTCCTCCTTATCATTATGTCATCCACTTCTCATCGGTACACAGGATGTTCAGCCTCCTCCTTATCATTATGTCATCCACTTTTCATCGGTACATAGGATGTTCAGTCTCCTCCTTATCATTATGTCATCCACTTCTCATCGATACATAGGATGTTCAGTCTCCTCCTTATCATTATGTCATCCACTTCTCATCGGTACACAGGATGTTCAGTCTCCTCCTTATCAGTATGTCATCCACTTCTCATCGATACATAGGATGTTCAGTCTCCTCCTTATCATTATGTCATCCACTTCCAAGCAGCATCCTGTCAGTGAACCTACATCAAGCGTAGCAATTGTCATGTCATGTTTGGCAGGTTGGTTGGTTTTACATCCAGCTTTCACAACAGG
This sequence comes from Protopterus annectens, assembly GCF_019279795.1. Classification (NCBI taxonomy): domain Eukaryota; kingdom Metazoa; phylum Chordata; order Ceratodontiformes; family Protopteridae; genus Protopterus; species Protopterus annectens. Next base: position 1,894,393,935 of record NC_056732.1, on the reverse strand, counting down.
GCTATCCCAGGCTGGGCAGGTAACTAGACACTGGCCAGGCAGTAGCTTATTGACCCAGGGCTGCTGGGCTTTATGGCAGGCAGACACTGGCCAGGCCCTCGCACAATTAGCATGGGTCCCTGGCATGGGTCAGAGTAGGCCAGATCCTCAACCCACTTATCACCAGTAACTACCCATGCCCATTTCTGGTGACATTAGTCAACATGACCAAATCACCTAGAGCCATATTTTACACTGTTGGGTAGCTAGCCCTGCCACAGCTAGCAGTCTGTGATCCATGTTCTCTTATCTTGAGGATATTGCGCACCACAGTAGATGCCCAAAGTGGTTGGTCTGTACAACTCTTCCCCTTATAGGGCACCATGTAGAGTCTGTCAGCATGTTTTTCACACATGGTAGAAACCTCATGAAGACACAGGGAGAACATGCAACTCCAAACAGGCATTGGTCAGAGGTCAGGATTGAACCTTGTACCTTGTGCATAGGAGGCAAAGACCTTTACCACTAAGCTATCTGGTCTCAACATGAGTTACATGGGTTGTTCTTATAGAGAATTGCTGAGTAAATCTTGACTGTTAAAAAAATAATTGTTTTTGTCTCAGTTATATTGGTACAACCCAATGAATGTGATCAGTTTCATTCAGGGTGACTTTGTTACAAAGAAGATATTGTATCCACCAATTAAACATCACACAGTAGCCTGTGTAATTCCTGTTGGGCCAACACCACTTTTTCAAACTATGGGCCAGATTCAGGAAGGCTTACACGGAGTTCAAGAGTAGTGTAAGCCTCCGTGTAAGCCTCCTGATTCAGGAAGAGCCCAAATCTCCGTGTAAGAGACAGCTAACACGTCTCTTACATGGACTGGGCGTGGAATAATACCTCATTTGCAGCTCCAAGATATGCAAATGAGGTATTTGAGTGATCCACGGTTAAAACCAGTCCGTAACGGACGTTAGTTGCAGAAATGTACTCAGCTGACAACTGAGTACATTTCTGCAAAAATTAAAACGGAGCTATGTCAGCTCCAAATAAAGGGTGCATATGTTTTATTAAGCATGCCAATGGCCAAATATGTGGGCCATTGGCCGGATTTTTAACTGCAGCACCCGCA